>NW_005197258.1:0-1465 GCF_000372725.1 Emiliania huxleyi CCMP1516
GGACGGATCTCATACCGGAAGGGATACCACTTGGCGAATGCCGCAAAGGACATGGCACTGCACGGTGTAGCACAACCTCGCCGACGCCGAAGGTAGGGCGGTTTTTTTTTTGCTGTAGCTCTCCGCGATTCTACCTACCTACCTCCGCGACTACCCTCTTCCAAAAGAACAACCCCACCTCCAACCAAAGGGCAAAGCGTTGGCGGGTGGCCTCGCCGCTCGGCTGATCCTGGCTGTGCTTGGCCCCTTTGTGTATCTCGAGACCTCGAGAAAGGCCTCCCCGAGGGCCCAAGTCCGAAATTGGCTTTCTTTTGGCGGGCAAGGCTGTGCAGGTGCCCATCCGTGCGCGGTCCGCTTCCCTGGATCCTCGATGTATGCATGTAGGAAGGTGAAGAACAGTCAGGCTCGGACTGGACACTGAGGGAGGGTGTAGAGGATGTAGAGTGTAGAGCGCTGTAGAGCTGTAGAGATGTAGAGCGCTCTGGAGCGCTGTAGAGCTGTAGAGCTCTACATCCGCCGCGTGACGAGGCGCCTGCGTTGTAGAGCGATGTAGAGCGCGATTTTGTTGTAGAGTTTGTTGTAGAGGCTCTACAGCCAAACCGCCGGGAAGGCAGTGACTCAAAGAGGTCGAGCCGCGCTAATGGGGTTTTACCGAGCTTAGTGAAGCTCTGATGGACAGCCCTGACTATCCCTGACACACAGAGAGTCCCTCTGACGGCACACAACACCCTATAACTGCGTCATGAGCCTGCCATGTGTCGCCGGTGCCGCATTCGTCGCTGTGCTTCTTTAGCAGGCGGTGGACTGTCGGCTGCGAGGACGGTCGCATTTGCGCGAGGCGAGGCGAGCATTCAGACGCCTTATCTGCGCCATGACTCGCGCCAGCGCGTGCGGGAGCTCCTGGCTGAGCGTTGAGTCCAGGCGAGTTGCGCTGGCCACTATCGCTACGCCGAGCCGAGCTGACACGCCGAGGCGCCGGCCAGTCGCAGCCGTGAGGCATGCCACAGCAGCAGAGGCATCTGCCACCCATTGGGCGGGCAGACAGAAGGCCAGGGCAGCACTGGCAAGTGCAACGCGCCTCATGTCGGAGAGCGACCGTGCCTCGTTCGCCGCTTATGATGTAGAGTTTGTTGTAGAGATTTCACGTTGTAGAGCGCCTCTACATCGCTCTACAACGCAGGCGCCTCGTCACGCGGCGGATGTAGAGCTCTACAGCTCTACAGCGCTCTACATCTCTACAGCTCTACAGTGCTCTACACTCTACATCCTCTACACCCTCCCTCAGACTGGACACCAACGCGGTATGCGATACGGTATGGGGTGGACGCTGGACAGATGATGACGACACGCACGAGCGACACACAGACACAAACAAGCTCACAAGACACACAGCCAGCGGGCTGCCACACACGCTGAGTGGGCGTACACATCACTCAAGGCCACGTCCCACCTGTCGCCCCCCCCA
>NW_005197257.1:0-1465 GCF_000372725.1 Emiliania huxleyi CCMP1516
CACGTCGTGGCCGATGGAGATCACCGGCACCTTTTGGTGGCCGCCGTGCTTCGACTCGCTGTGACCCATGGCCTCCCTCTGTCCACACCCGAACACCCTGAGTACCCTGCCCGGCCCACAGCGGCTGCGCGCCGGACTGTAGGTTTCTTTTTTTAGAGCTAACGTCGGATCGCTATTAGTAATGTGAGAGAGTGCGTTGTGTTCTTGTTGTGGTCTCTTTTTTTGCGCTGAAGTGCCTGCACACATGTATTCACTAGCTGAGGGGCTCGCTAAACGCTCGCCGAGCTCCATGCTGTGCAACACCACCTCCTTGAGCACTTGAGCAAGCACTGGATAGGGTCGGTTCCGCATGGTACGGGACCCCTCGATCGTCTCGCCCTCCCTCACTGGTGTGTTCCTTGGGAGGGGTCCTAACAAATACGGTACAGGATCGAGGTGCACGCTGCTGAGGGACCCCACAGAGGGTAGATCGAGCAGTGTCGTCCCCCCTCTCCATCATCTCCCTGGGAGACGTCGGCGGCGATGGCGGTGTGACCGATCGAGCTACAAGAGGAGCTTGTTCAGCAGGATCCGGGATAGTCAGATGCACTACCTCACTGGGCCTGAGATCACTCGACGCCTCCCGTCACCGTCTCGGATTTGCGTGGGATCGAACCACTCCGGGATGGGCAAGCCCATCATTCTGAGTTGTGCCTGGTTAATTGTCAAAATTCCTGTTGTGCAAGAGGGGAGGGGGCTCTGACGGAGTGTGAGGCGGGAGAGGGCAGGGAATGGGCGCGGGGGATGGGGGAGGGGGGGGGGGGGGCTCAGCCGTGCAAAGAGCATGAATTAATAATAGTAATGAAGAACTATTGCTCGGCCGTCCATGAAGTCCGTCCCGATCTGGAGGAAACGGGTCAACCCCGTGAGGACCAGATCAGGTTCGCATTGTCGTAGCCGGAGGGGATGTTGACCTTTAGCTCTCGGGGCCACCTTTGGATTTTTCCCATCAGACCACTCGGGCAAATTCGATTGCATTTTACCACTCGGGCAAACTCAATGAAACGGGCGGACTGGAAAACGCGTTTGCGGCAGCTCGCCCGAAAGCTATGCATGGAGCGGCCGGGGCGCCGCCGCAGCTCACCGATGGAGCTTGCGAAGCGGCTCAATCCACTGGCGCAGCAGCATTGCGACCCATTCTCCAAGCACGGCCTCTGGCGTTGCGACTGCACAGAGAGCGAGCAATAGTCGCCAAAGACACTGATCTGTGTGCAGCGGATCTCCATGGCGGTCGCGCCCAGCGAAGGGACAACCGCAGGCCTCGGATGCTCGCCCGGATGCGGACCCACCGTGCGAGTTGCAGCCCCGGAGGTGGCCGACCCAGCTCACCCCCAGAGAGGCCATGCCCAGGGTCAGGCATAAAAGGGGGGTGTTTCCCGTCCGTCCGTGAGTCACACTCACAAGTGGATGTGATGATCGACGTGGT
>NW_005197256.1:0-2916 GCF_000372725.1 Emiliania huxleyi CCMP1516
CGTACACGCTGGTTGGGTAGTAGTCTAAGTTCTGAGCCTCGAGGCTGAGCGGGTCTAAGTGTCCTTTCTACCTACCTACCTTGAGCACTTGATAGGGTCGATTCCGCATGGTATTGGACCCCTCGATCGTCTCGCCCACCCTCCACTGGTGTGTTCATTGGGGGGGGTCATAACAAACACGGTACAGGATCGAGGTGCACGCTGCCGAGGCAGTGTCGTCTCCCCTCTCCCCGACGGCGATGGCGGTGTGACCGATCGAGCTACAAGAGGAGCTTGTTCAGCATGATCAGGTGAGGCCCAGGCGCACTACCTCACTGGGCCTGAGATCACCGAACACTTACCACCGTCACCTTCGGCTTGTGTGGATTCGAACCACCGCCGGGATGGGCTAGCCCATCGTTTTGAGAGCTATTCATTTCCCCTGTCGGGGGGCAGAGCAGGGGGTTCAGGTAGAGTCCGGCGTCGGGGGAGGCGGGGGAAGGGGAGAATGGTGAGTGGCCGGGGGGGAGGCCAGTCGGATTTTTGGTCGTAGCAACTTGAGGATGTATTACGCAGGTGAGAGTGCCTGTTTGGAGGCGAGCTGGCGCTGCGCCAGGGTGCGCAGCATGCTCCCTTGCTCTGTCCTGAGGCATGCTGGTTGGCGCCCAACACAATGCCCTGGATGCATTGCTCCACGCCGTGCTGGCTGGTGCAGTGCTGCCAGTGCGCCGACTGGCGCGCAGGGTGCGCGTCGCCGCGCGTGGCACGGGTGGCTCGAGAGGCGCGGCTGTCGTTCAACCCCGCGGCGCATGTGCGCCGCGGAAGCTGCTCGACAGGCTGCGGGCATCGCTGCGGCAGAAAGCGCCCGCCCTCTGCTTTGCTTTCGCCCGCGTTTTACGACAACTTTCGGTTTATCATAGCCGCCGAACTTTACCTCGCTGTTTCTTTATAGGCGTCTCGCAGCTGCGTATTCTCGTATTATCTTTGAGTAGTTGCGTGGGGGCGGTACGTATTCTCGTATCAGTAGGTGTCGTGTCCGTGTCCACTAGCTCCGAGTAGAGGGGGCGTTCCGCAGCTAGGGGAAACCCAAAGCGCAGAACCAACCCTCGGAGAGTATTCTTTAGCTCCGAGTAGAGGGGCGGCGTTCTGCAGTTAAGGGGAAACCCGGTACACGGAGCCAACCCTCGGAGACCCGTGTTATGGCCCTGCGAACGCGCACCCCCTGGGCTAGGGCTCTCTTGCCCGTAACCCGACACCGATCATCCGGCCCGCTGGGTGCGCTTCTGAGCTCCCCGGCCCTGGATGTGAGGTTAATGACTGCACTCCAAGTGCTCCAAGATAAAACGAGAGAAGGAGGGCTGGGCGGCGGAGGTGGCGAGGGCCGAGGAGCTCTACGAGGAGCTGCGCGAGCGTGCGCCCCAGCACTGCCGCCGTGGCGGCAAGTGGGCGCGCGAGAAGCTCGTGATGGCGGTGCAGGGAGAGTTCCCGCGCGCGCGAGGGGCAGGCGTTCCCAAGGGGACGATCCTGTGCCTCGGCAGGGTGCTCGACGCGCACGATGAGCAGGATGACGCGGAGGGTGGGCACCGGGACTGGGAGGAGGACCCGCTCGGGTTCGACACCAACCCGATGCTGCTCCGCGCCATGTGCATGGCGTTCGAGTGAACGCCGTGCAGGCAGCCCGTGCCTTTTGGTGTACCGCGTTTGTACCGCGTCCTGTGCCCCCGAGTTCATTTAAAAAAAAACGAGAGAACAACCCAGTGGGGCAAACGCCGCGCGTCTTTCGGCCAACGAAAATCAACCTCGAGACCTCGAGACCCTCGCACAGCTGAAGTTGCACCGTCCAATAAGCGGGGAAGGAGCTCCTCACATATGGTCGAGCTCGCCCACGCCACGCCCAGCGGACGACTATCAGGGCGCGTGTTGAGTTCGGCAGCCAAAGGCGAGCCGTGCGTCGCCGCGTACGGCTCCTTCACCTACAAGTGGCGGCGCTCGCCGCTGCAGGCGCCCGGCGAGACGAGGCGGGCGAGCACGCTCCGGCTGCGCGAGTCCTTACAGAGCGGCGACCGCATCGACTTGGAGTACTATCAGCCCGCAGCGCGGCACTACGCCTGGGCGCGGTACGCCAAGCACAGCCGCGACTGGCGGCTCCACCTCCAGCTATTCCTCGAGGACTGGCAGTCGTCGCTCGGCGCCTTCCTCTTCTCGCTGGCGGCGACGCTGGCCATCTTTGCGCAGGTGGTGATGATGCTGCTCGAGACAAACTCATTCGGGCTGCGCAGCCTGGACGACTGTGCGCTCTGGCTGACCGGCTGGGCTCTAACGGGCGCCTTCACCGTCGAGCTGATCTTGCGGACCATCTCAAAGCGGTCTGTGGGCGAGATGTGCCTCTCTGCGTACTGGTGGGTTGACGTGGTGTCGGTCGTGCCCGACTATGTCGTGCTGACGCTCGACCTCGCCGCGGGCAGCTCACATGTCAACCAGTGCGCCAACCACCTTGGGGACTCGGACAACGTGCTGCAGGTTGCGACAGACAGACAGACAGAGAGGCTCGAGCCGCTGCAAAAGGAGCTGCAGGTCGACCTCGCCACGGTGTCGCACGCTGCATAGTTGAGCGTGCCCTCGCCAAGCCTCGCGCCTCGGGCACCCGAATCAAAATCCCAAGCAACCCAATTCGGATCGTGGGCAACGGCCAACGCTAGAGAGTACGTATGTACATAATTCAGAAAAAAATCGCCGAATGTGCTATGTGTGGCGAGACCGAGAGGCGGGTGTCCGGTGACAGGTGTTTGCTTCAATTTTTTGATATCCAAGTTGATATCCGTCAAAACGCGCCTGGCCGCCTGCTCGTGATCTGTCGCCGCGCCGATGCTCTAAGAATGTTTCTCACGCGCGCTCACATAACATATACGTACTATAAAGCTGTGCATGTACGACAGC
>NW_005197256.1:3348-10320 GCF_000372725.1 Emiliania huxleyi CCMP1516
GAGGCGATCTGGTGCATTGTCGTCACCGACGCCGGCCGTCTGTGGTGTGAACAGCGTCTCCTCACGGATGCGGGTGTGAGCAGGTGCATGATCGTCACCTTCACGACGGTGGGTTACGGCGACGTCTCGCCCGAGAGCCACCTCGGCAAGGTTGTCTGCTCGCTGGCCATCATCACGGGCATCATCCTGCTCGCGATGCCGCTCGCCATCGTCGGCAACAACTTCTCGATGGCCTGGGAGGAGCGCGAGATGATGCAGTTCGTGCTGCAGGTGCAGCGGCGAGACTACCCCTAGAGCGCACCCGAGACCACCGAGCAACGGACGAATGTACCCGAGCTGGCCTGCTGCAGGTGCAGCGCAAGTGCATCGACCGCAACATCTCGCTCGCGGGCATTCAGGTGCTGTTCGAGGAGGCGGACACGCACGGCTCGGGCTACCTCGACTACCTCGAGTTCCGCCGCTTTTGCGAGGACCTCGGCCTGGATCACTCACCCTCTGAGGCGAGCGAGGCTGGCCTCACGCACACTGGCCCCGATCTCCGCCGCTCTCGACCCGACGTCGCATTCGCCCTCTCGCCTCCACCGCCCCTCTCGCCTCCACCGCCCCTCTCGCCTCCACCTCCCCTCTCGCCTCCACCGCCCCTCTCGCCCCCACCGCCCCTCACCTCCACCGTCCCTCGCAGGCACGCCGCCTCTTCCGCCTGCTCGATGAGAGCCGCTCGGGCGGCATCACCTTCTTCGAGTACTGCCACCATATCTTCCCCGACCTCGACGTCGAGTGGCTCGCGGAGCACGGTGTGCTCAGCCTCGGCGCCGCCGGCAGCCGCGCGCCGCCCACCGGCAGCCGCCTCGCCACGCCGGAGCGGCGCCGCCTGCGCTCGTCGGACCGCGAATTCCACCGGGAGCAGATCCGGTGGAACGACAAGGCAGAACTGCGGCACTCGGGACGGAGCGCCGCCGGCGGTCTCGGCCCTCCGGCGGCGCACAAGCGGTGCATCGGCGTCTTCAAGCAGGCCTCGCGCTCCGAGGCGCTCGCGCCCGGCCGGCTGCTGGTCCGGGCCCCGCCGCGTGCGAGCCAGACCACGCCGTGCCTTCCAAGGATACCTCCGACCCCCGCCGCGCCCGCCGTCACGGTGGTGCGCTCCAGCACCTTCAGCTCGCTGCACGGCGCCCCGGCGCCGACGCATTCGACGGTGAGCGCCATCTCGGAGACTGCAGAGGAGGGGGCGGCACAGCCGCCCGTGCGAGGCGAGGCGCTGTCGAGGGTCGCCGCTGCCGCGGCGCTCGACCCGCCGCCATTGCGACCCTCGTCCTCGGATGGCGACGTGATGGCGCTGCTCGCACAGGTCAGGGAGAGCCAGGCCTGCCTCGCGCGGGGCGTGGCGCTGCTCGAGGCGCGACTCGCGGCGCAGCCGGCCGAGGGGCCGCGGGCGAGCAGCGCGTGCTCCTATCACTGCTCGGGCGCGAGCCGCAGCGACAGCGAGGAGGAGCTGCTCCACTTTGCTGCCACTATCGAGGCACGCGGCGGGAGCTGACACTTTCGTGACAGTGCGCCGGGAGAGCGGGCGACTCTGGTGCGGGTGTGCGTGTGCACTCTCGTTTTCTGGGTTCGAGGCGCTGGGCTCGCATCGATGGAGGTCTGCAGCTTCTTCGGGCGCACCCGCGCAGAGGCGCTCGAGCGTCGAGGTGGAGATCGCGCGCCGGTCGCTGGGACACGTGTTGCACTGCAGTGTGCATCTCTCGCCTCTGCCCACCACGCGACTAGGCGCGTGTGGTTGCTGGGAGAGACGGCCCCGGCCTGGCGTGGGTTGTTTGCATGGGCAGAAAAGAAGCAAAACGCAGTGTGCACACGTCCACGCAATTTTGTGCATTTTAAGTTACATTCCTTGATATCTAGTCACCGAGGATTGAGTCATGCACACAGTGAGCTGGATCCTGCTGAGACACCTCGCGCGTGGCACACTCGGGTCACGTGCTGTCGTGCACTAGTGCCACACGCAGCATCGGTGGTCCGGATCGTGAGCCGGTCCCCCACCCAAAGCCTTCACGCACAGCCTTTCTTCTTTCTGCCTTGCGCTGCTTTCACCTGCCTGCCTGCCTCGCGTCGACGCAGTCGCGCAGCTCGCCGAGCGCGCGGCAGCCCATGCCTCCGCAGGCTCAGTAGTCCGCACGCGAAAACCCTTTCTCATCGCCAACTCAAGGAACGGAGAGAGCACGAACCATTACCAGTCTGACACTCACTCTGCGGCCGCTGCATCGATGATCTCCCCCGCTCGTTGTGATTCGGGATAGACAGCCTGTACGTTCGAGTCGAACCGCGAGAAGGCAAAGTGAGTCGCGTGCGCCATTGCAACCTCGTAAGCTGAGGCCTCGCCCTCGATGGCCCCTTCGGCCATAGCCGAGGTCGTAAAGTCGCCCGCGTCAGGATAGTGATCGACGGAGCCGTTGCGTGGTTCCCGATGGGCGAAGGACTGCCCGATGATGCCGTGCGGAGAATAGCGGGCTGCCGCGTCGCCCTTCGCATTGATCTCCAGGTCCAAGCGGTGGTGCGGGCCGTAGAGACGGTTGTACACGTGGTTTCCAAGCGCAGTGAAGGTCCAATTTCCGACCTCAAACGTGGCGCTAGACATCCGCACCTCCATCTCGAGCTCCTCGCACTTGCGAAAGCCGCCCCGCCCCAGCTTGAAGGCGTGGCCGCCACAAGTGCCGCTCACTATTCGCCACCCCCAGTTGTCGCGATTCAGCTCGGAGGCCCAGAAGGAAGCGTTTGCCCACTTGCGCTTGTAGCCGCCGACGCGTGCGACCAAGTGCATCTCCGTGAGGAAGCTGCCATGGACCGTCAAGCGCCCGTCGTGCAGCGTGAAGGTCGCATTTTCCGTCTTCACGTTGACGGCCAAGCCCGGCGCCGAGAAGAAGTTATACAGCACGCCATGACGGCCGCGAAAGTCGGCGCGGCCTCCGTGCGCTAAAAAGAGGTGCGGGTCCTCCTTCGCTTCTCCCGAGGTTGTTGTTCGCGGCTCGTTCGAAGGATTTGCGCAATCCCACTCGCAGCAGGCTCCCTCGACGGACACGAGGGTCTCACCATCGCCACAAAAGTCCTTCCCCGGCTGCATACAGGCCATGCACGCACACGCGCCCTGGCCGGGCCCCGCGTCCCAAAAGCAGCAGACATCCGACTCGCAGCACTCTTGGACGGTGCGGCCTAGTGCATCATTGGGCATCACGCACTGCTTTGGGCCGCCGCCACGCGGTGTGGTGCACGTTGCTCCCTCGTTGACCTCGCAGCAGTCGCGGTCAACAGCACAGCTGTCCGCCGGCACTGGCTTGCAACCCACCGTGTCTGGATGCCTGCCACAGTACTCTGCCTGAGTCACGCCTTCGACGCACGCCATACACTCCGCTGTCATGGCTCGGCAGCACAGTCTGGGCTCCGGTTGGCAGTCGCAGAGGGGGCAGCCGTTTGAGTCCAGGACGTTGCCGTGCTCGCAGAATATCTCGCAGACCGGCGGGCACTGCAAGCTTCGCAGGAAGGACACGACGGTGGAATACGTCTCATCGGAGGGGATAGGAAGGTGATGCCCTGCGATCTCGCTGACGACAACGGTGGGGTAGTTGAAGTTGGCTGCAGCTGCCCGTGACATCTCGTTCGTGATGATGGTGTCACCTTCGCCCATGAAGATGAGCGCGGGGGTCCACCCATAAGGCGCACCTTGCGCGTCCACAGATTCCATGAGTCCCAGGTGGTTCGTCGGCTCGTAGCCGCAAAAGAGGGCGACGAACCTAAAGGTCTCCTGTGGTGCCTGCGAGAGGTAGAAAAGGGCGAAGGCCGCTCCTTGGGAATAGCCGAGCAGGCCGGCAAAGGGGCCCTGGCTGTCGACGACCTGGTCAATGAGGCTGACGGATGCCGACGCCCAGTTCGGGTCTGAGGTGGTGCCGATAGTCCACTCCCCAGACTCAGAGGAAAAGGTCTTCCCGTCTGGCGCGTCTGGAATCCACGTGCCGTCCTGCGGCGCATTGACGAAGACAAAATCGAACTCGCTCTCCAGGTCGGCTGCGATGGCCGCCATGCCCGCCTGCAGCTGGAAATTGGCGGCGCTTCCTCCTCCACCGTGAAGACACAGGATCTTGGGCCGCGGGGATGGGCAACCCACTGTGTCGGGGTGATCCTGGCAGTACTCGCCCACGCTGACGCCAGAGGCGCAAGCCAGGCAACTGGCAGTCATGGCGAGGCAGCAGAATACGGGGTCAAAGTCGGCAGCTGGGGAGGGAGGTGGCGGCTGGAACGGTGCCAGCTTTGGACCAGAGTCGTCCTTCGATCCCCAATCGCCCTCTTTTGAGCCCCAATCGTCAGCCTTTGAGCCCCAATCGCCCTTTTCGGAGCCCCAGTCCCAGTCTTCCTTGGCGTCAACGATGGCGAACTCGGTCAGATGCGTCGCTTTGCACTCGACGCAACCGTCCAGGTCCTTTGGCCACTTCGTCTTGACGCCCTTCGCGCTCCACTCCGCGCCTTCGATGTCCCAAAAGCGGCAGGACAGCTTAGTGCCGGCGTAGGCGAGGTCGACGCAAAACGTGATTGTGATCTCCTCGTCTGATGTCAGATTGGACAAGGCGAGTGGCTCGCCGTCGTCCACAAAGGCCAGGCCGGAGACAACCGAGACAACCGACACATTGTCCTCTGCCCACGGTGGGTCGCGGCTCTCCCAAACCACGATTCCTGAGGCTCTCATTGTCGGTATAGTGGTAAACAAACTTGGGTTCTTTGCCGTACCTCGTCTTGGCATATGCAAACGGGTTCTTCACCTCGTTCTGCAGCTGCGAGAAGCACGGCTGACCCGAGCGGACGTATTTATCCAAGTCGCGGATGAGATCGCCGTCTCGAGTGAAGAGGCCCTTGTAGCCCGGCAGGTAGGAGGCTGGCAGCGCAGCGAATAGCCACGTCGCGAGCATTCCGTCGATGGCACTCTGTGCGGTTGTTGGGAAAATGTGAAAACAAAAAAATCGAAATTTCCTACCCGGAAATGTGTGTCGCAAAAAATACAAGAAAACGCGAGCAGCGGGAATTCTTTTTCTCGCGATGTCTGCCCCGCCGCGCCGCTCGCGCCGCTCGCGCCGCCTCGCCTCCGCCTCCACCTCCGCTCCCTCGCCAGACACGCCGCCGCCCACCCGCCTCCTCGACCTCCCCACGGAGCTCCTCGTCCGCGCCCTCTCTCACTTCTACAGCCCCGCCGACATCGCTCGCGTCGCGGCCGTCTCGCTTCTCTTCCACGCCTCGCTTGCGGTGGAGGGAATCCGCCTTTGGGCGCAAGAGCGCGGCTACGAGCTGCCTGCGCAGCCAGAGGGCGAGAGCTGCGCCGTGCGGTGGCTGTGCTTCGCTGCGCTGCTGTGCGAGTCCAACCCGCCCGCGAGGCTGGCGGCAGGCGCACGGCACAGCATCTTCATCGACGGCGAGGGGCGGCTCTCGTCGTGCGGCAATGGAGGATGGCGCCGCTTGTCAGCGGAGGACGAGGAGGGCGAGGAGGACGAGGAGGACGAAGAGGTGGAGCTGCCAGGCCCTCTCGGCCACGGCGATCCAGGCCTTCTCGGCCACGGCGAGGGCGTGCTGCAGCTGAAGACGCCAACCCGTCTCCCGTCGCTCCTCGGAGGCGAGCGCGCGGTTGGTGTGGCGACGTCAGGACTTTTCAGCCTCGCTCTCTCCGCGGACGGCGCCCTTTGGTCTTGGGGCTGCGGCTGGCAGGGCCAGCTGGGACACGGCGACGAGGAGCACCAGTGGCAGCCGAAGAAGATCGAGGCCTTTGCTGGGCGGCGCGTCGTCGCTGTGTCGGCTGGAGGCGTGCACAGCCTCGCCATCACCGCCGACGGCAGCGTCTGCAGCTGGGGCGATGCAGACTCGGGCGAGTTGGGCCACGGCGACACGCAGAACCATCTGCTGCCCAAGAAGATCGAGGCCTTTGCTGGGCGGCGTGTCGTCGCTGTCTCGGCTGGAGGTCAGCACAGCCTCGCCCTCACCGCTGACGGCGCCGCTTGGAGCTGGGGCTGGGGAGCCTTTGGCAAGCTGGGCCACGGCGACGAGCAGCACCAGCTGCTGCCCAAGAAGATCGAGGCCTTCGCTGATCAGCGGGCCGTCGCCGTGTCGGCGGGAGCAGACCATAGCATCGCCCTCACCGCCGACGGCAGCGTCTGGAGCTGGGGCTGGGGACCCTATGGCCAGCTGGGCCACGGCGACGAGCAGTACCAGCTGCTGCCGAAGAAGGTCGAGGCCTTCGCTGGCCAGCGCGTCGTGGCTGTGTCGGCTGGAGATCGCCACAGCATGGCAATCACCGCCGATGGCGCCGTCTGGAGCTGGGGCATGGGGCGTTGTGGCCAGCTGGGCCACGGCAATCAGCTGAACCAGTCGCTGCCGAAGAAGGTGGAGGCATTTGCGGGGCGGCGCGTCGCGGCTGTATCGGCAGGGGAAGTCCACAGCCTCACCCTCACCGCCGATGGCGCTGTGTGGAGCTGTGGCGAGGGCGAAGACGCCCGCCTAGGCCACGGAGAGGACCTGTTGAACCAGCTGCTGCCGAAGAAGATCGAGGTGTGGTCGCGGGAGTGAGAAGGGGGGAGGGTGGAGGAAGGGGGGGGGGTTGAAGTCCAGCCGACAGGTCGAGGACGACGCACGACGGACATTTGAAGCATGTCGCACGAGATCTGAGTGTTCTTTCCCGTTTCCGCTGAAGCCAGTTCTGAAGCTTCGCTCGCGCCACGGTGTGCAGAGCACAGTTTTAATAATGTTCATTGTTTCGGAAGGAACGCTTTGAGTTCTTGCCCACCCCCTCCGATGACCGCCAGGCAGGAGAGAGAGAGAGAGAGAGAGAGCGAGGAGAGAGGCTAGTTCCATTTCACTGTGGCACAGCTCGCGTTACAAAACCTTGATTTTGACCATTGCGCGAAAAAGGTACATCTCGGTGCCTTCCAGAGGCAGCTGCGACCCCGCCGA
>NW_005197256.1:10420-20503 GCF_000372725.1 Emiliania huxleyi CCMP1516
TCGGCGGGGTCGCAGCTGCCTCTGCGCGTCCTGTGGATGTACCTTTGTCGCGCGCCGGAGACGACTCGACGCCGCTGAGATCGGAGATCAAGCTCTGACAGGTCGCACGTCGCTCCTTTGACGCCGACGTGACTCACCCGTGCAGATCACATCAGGACACGGTCTCGACGCGCTCGGTACGACGCCTGCGACCCGTCTCGGGTCAGGTGGCACGACGCTCATCGCGCCTACCAGCGCTGCCGTACAGGTTGCCACGACGAGGTCGAACACGCTTCTATACGCTCGCCGAGCCTTCCTTTCCATCCCATTTGGCAGCCTGGGAACGGTGGCGGTCAGAGGCAAAGCATACGAGGGGTGGTGGAACCACATGTCACGGCTACTGCCGGCTCGACCCCACGATAGCCTCCGGAGGCTGACTTTGAGGCACAATCATCGGACGACGTCGGCGAGTTGAGTCGCGCTCGCGGTAGCCAGATGACCTCTCATACTAGTATCATCGGCCATGGCCGCAGGAAGCGCGGGGGAGGGCGCTGGGAGCAACACGGAGCTCCGTTGGACGTTTTCAAGATTAGCGTGTCAGAGTGAAATGGAACTAGCCAGAGAGTAGAGAGAGACTAAAGTCTAAACTGACCGCATTACTTTCTTATTTTCTTGCGCCACCTTTGGTCCTCCTCTCTCCCCCTCCCAGCCGCCTCGGCGCGCCCGAGCAGCGCGCTTGCGCGGGCTCGCGGCATGTGGATCACCGTCGCGTGTCGCGTCAGGTCTGGCACGTGAAGTCCCTCCTCCGTTCGCCATGGCCCGTGCCTACGCTCACAGAGACCGCGACGTTAGTCAGGCGCTATTCACGGCACCCGTCGCACTCCCATGGTTTGTGCATGCTCGGCGCCAAGAGCACGCCATAGCGGCCGTCCTCGTACATGTCGTGGTAGATGTAGAAGCAGCCGCCCCACTCAACCTATTTCGCAACACGTCGCTTTGCACCGGCCAAGAGGTGAAGCAGCAGCCACCACAGTCCGCACCAAGCTCGGCCCCTCGGTGGGCACCGGCACCAGCGCACTGAGGTTGCCAATCGTCCGGTATCTGCGCAGCGCAAGCAAACGCGGTCAATATCCACATTATACGCTCGCATTTAGTCCGCCTGAGAACTCGCGGATTGCCACCAGCAGAGGGAAACAGAGATACATGCGGGGGAGCGCTACACTCGGGGCGAGGGCACGCACGGCCCGGTCATGTCGCTGGCCTCGGCCGTGTAGAGCGAGACGGCGTCGCCCATCGTTGCGCGGTACGCCATATAGTATCGCCCTATCACGCCGGGATGCCATGAAGAGGCGCCCTCCCCTCCTTTGCTCAACACTCCATGCGGTGGTGGCCCTCGCTGCGAAGGACGGTGGCGTCGATGGTTGAGTAGCCAGAGTCAAAGAGGAGCCGTGCCGGCGTGAAGCTCTCAAAGTCGGCGGTAAGGGTATAGTAGATGCGCTTGGGCGTCTGCCAGTAGGACTGACTCGCGTTTCGGTACGCCTTCTGCCGCTCCTGTTCGAACAGAGGGCAGCTGTGAGCTGAACGCACCACCCCCTCCAACACCCGAGGGCGAGACGCACCTTCTTCTCGTCTGCTGTTAGCCGCCCCTTTGTCGGCTCCAGATTCGACCATTCGATGCTGCCTTTTCACACCGGGAGGCTTCAAGAGACGCTGCTCAGCGCCCGCCACACCCCTGGCGCTTCCAAGCGACCCGTGCTCGAGCTCCAGAAGATCATGGTCTGTCCTGTTAACGGTGGAGCGTCTGTGAAGGTGCTCTTAGGAAGCTGGAGACGAGGTCTCACCGCTATCAGGGTCGAAGACGGCTTCGGGCGCCCACGTGACGATCGGGTCGGCCAGCCCGCGCGTCACCTCGATGGCGCGCTGCGCGCTCCAATGGACGAGATCGTCGGAGGTTGCAAATCCGATCGTCGTCGCCGCCCATCCCGTCGTCCAGAGCAGCACAAACCGGTCGCTGGGCGGGTGGTACAGCAGAAAAGGATCTCGCATCAGGCCCTTGGGACACCACTGTTCACCGAGCGGGGAAGGAGTGGGAGAGAGGTTGAGCAGGGAGCTTGCTGGCATGAGATGGAAGCGAGGACCGGGCACGCTGGCTCTGCATTAGTCGCGGGAAGCACCACATTTGCGGCTACGAACCGCGCCTGGTGCGGCCATGCGGGCGCAAAGCGGTCGCGCCCCACCTCAGGCACGAGGAACTGGCTCCGCCCAAAGCTGCTCACTGCACCTTCGGGGCGGTCGCACTCGAGCGGGCCGGTTATCGGGAAGAAGGAGAGGCCGTCGGGCGACTGCGCAAGATGCATTCCGTCCGAGTCCTGAGTAGGTCAAGTAGGCAAAGGCTTTGTGCTCCGCGTGCACCACCAATCCTACTTGGATGTGCGTGATTCTCCACGCTACCGGCGAGGTGCACCGACGCCGCCTCCGCGTTGGGCGAATGCCCGGTCGAGGAGAAGAAGGAGGAGCTTCGCCGAATGCTCGTCGACGGCGCCGGCCCGCCTCCCACGGCGGCGGCCCCGCCACCCACCGCCTCACCACCACCCATTCCGCTCGCTGTTGACTCTGTTGAGCCACGTCACGACAGTCCTGGACCAACTCCTCTGCCTTCTATTCTGCACCATAACGATGTCTCCTGGGGCTTCGACTGCAAAGTCCAGGCGGGCGAACACTGCCCGCAGGCCTCGCGCACAATCCAAGCCGGTCAGGCCGTCACATGGATCTCCGTGGGGTCCCACAATGTGGTGAGCGGCGCGAACCGCATCGCCGATGGGCGCTTCCGGTCGGAGTGGCTCTCCAACGGCGACACCTTCTCCCACACCTTTGACGAGCCCGGAGAGTATGACTACTTTTGCGAGCCTCACGCCAACATGAATGCGAGGATCACGGTGCTCGGTGACTCGCCGGCTGCATTGTGTAAGCCAGTTTGCGCCACTAACTCGAGGACCTGGAAAAACAAGTGCGCCTGGCTCAACGGAGCATGCATAGGCTGCTCCGAATGCCTCACGTCGGCGGCGACGCTATCATCCTCGCCGTCGCCGCCGTCGCCACCACCCGCCCCGCTGCTCGACTTGGACGCAGTCGAGGACGCCGTGGTGGCATCGCTGTCTCGCAGCCTTGAGGAGGGAGGAGTGAGCATCACTCTCCAGCAGACGACGATGGAGGACCTCGGCGGCCGCTCAGCGCGGGCGACCATCGTGCAGGACGGAGCCGTCGCGCCGACCGCGGAGCAAATATGCGGCGCGGCCCTCAAGCCGCTCTTCCTCGAGGTTCTGGCGGACGAGCTCGGCATGGCGGTCAATTTTGCTGCGAAGCCTGCGGTGACCATTGTCATCGAGGAGGAGGCGCCGAGGGTAGCCGCGGAGATCCCGCCATTTTGAGCCAAGGTGAGGTAACAAAGATAAACGTTTCCACACACACAAAGTGTGAATGGGGCACATGTACATGTCTTACGATATCGTGTGAAGTTGCGTGTTTAAATCGAGCAGATCAATGGTACATGATGTATCTTATTCGGACCCCCCCCTTCGCGCTTCTCGTTTTTCGTGCCAAACCAGCGCGATCTCGGCGGGGCGTCAGCGCCTCTCGGAGGGGCATCATGCGCTCCCGGGGCCGCCCGACGGCGCGGGCCTCTTGCTGATGGACCCAGCCGAGGTGCCCAACCAGTCGGAGTGGCGCTGACGCGCCGCGCGCGACCACCAGTAGGCCGGTCGGACCCGATTTTATTAAATTTTCAAGTTTAAGCGCAGACCTCAAGACTTGAACGCAAGCATGTTCAGGCCATCTAGAGTGCCGAACAACATCGCACCGGTTCGATTCGCGCATCACGGCCGCGCAAACTGGCTGCACTGCGGCGCGAGGCTCAGCGGGGCGTCCGGACCACTGACTCGGGCGATGTGGTGGTCGAGCGCAGCCTTCTTGAGCTGGAGAGCCGCCGCAGTATGCGCGGTGGATGGGACGTCGGCCAAACCGCGACGCGCAAGCTGCAGGGAGGAGCTACAGCGGCTCCGCTCCTCATGCTGGTTCGCCAAACCGAGACGTTGAGGTCCTCGTACACTCATGTCGCGCCTCGAGTAAGAGCCATCACGCTGCCCAGCGCTGGACCGTCGTAAGGTCCGGCCTTAGGCCAGCTCGCAGCACTGTATGAACTCACGCTGGCGAGCACCATCCCAGGATGAGGCCTTCAAGAGCGCGCGCCAGGGACGTCCGTATGGCAAAATCGGCGTGAATTCGCTATGAAAACGCTTCCAACCCATCAAGAGCGGGCTCAGAAGAGACGATGCTAACCCAGGATCACCAGGGCACCTTAGGGTATCGAAATTTTCCACCCCCCCACCCCCTCCCGCTCCCCCGGCCCGCGCCTCTCCCCCTAACTAACACACCGGCACCACCGCGGACACCCTCACCAAGCCTCTCCCCCCGCCTCGCCGCTCTCGCGGTGCAAGCCGACTCCTGGCGACCGTCCTGGTCAGCGGCCCTTGCCAGGACGGTCCGACCGCCGCGCTCGCTCCGGTGAGCGAGCACTACAGTAGCACACCGCACCTGCACCGCCTGTAGTGGCACCGGCACCAGCCTCCCCAGCCCCGCCTCTCCAACGTCTCACTCGCCACCCTGCTCGCTGCCGCCCCGCCCGTCGCCACTGCCACTAATCTGCCGCTCCGCAGCCCGCTCCACCTTCCCGCCCGCAGCGCCTCCCGTGCCGACGCAGCCTAGAGACAACAGAGCTGGGTCAATATCACCGCGGGAACGCCTCCTCTCGACGTGGGACAGAGCCTTCTCCACAACGTCGAGAGAGCGACGGCCAGCATGGCGCGGCGCAACGTCGCGCGGCAGTGGCCGCAGTGGCTCGAGGCGGGCAGCGCCGGCGACAACGAACGCGGAGCGCGCGGCGACAGCGGTGGCGAGAGCCGAGGGACGTGACTACACCCTCGTGCGCCGTGCGCGCGCAACCTCGTCAGCCAACCACGCGCCGCACCAGCGCCGCGAGCGACGCCTCGAGGCACAACGTGCAGCCGCCGCATCCCCCGCCGCCGCCGCCGCCGCCGCCGCCGCCGCCGCTGCCTCGCTCCGCGGCGGCGGCGCCGCCGCCGCAGACTGTAAGCACCAACAGCCCGCGGCTCGGCACGCGGCGGCCGCCTCCGGCCTGGGGGCGCGTCGGCAGCGCGGCGCGCCACCTCGCTGCTCGACACGCGCCGGACCTGTCATGCGCGGCTGCGCCACCGCTTCCTCGTGCGGCGCCGTCGCCGCCGCCACGCCGGCCGCCTGCTGTGAGCGCCGCGCTGCTCGGCCGCACCCGCCCGTGCCGGCCGCAGCTGCTCTGCCGTCAGCGCCGTCGCCGTCACGGGCCAAGCCGCCGTTGTCGCCGCAGCCACGCCCGTCGGCCTCGCTGCCGCCGGTCCAGCATGGCTGACACCGCCACTACCACGGCACCGGGCAGGGTGAGGCGCTAGAGGGTGAAGGGTGCATAGAGGCGAGGTGAGGCGGCACCTAGGGGCAGTGACCCCCGTGAGCCGGCAAGCCGACGCGCCACTACCGGGCAAGATGGAGGCCGAGCTGCGACCCTCACAGCTCTCGCGGCATGCGTCCAGAGCTCGATTCATCTGCCTCGCCGCTCGCTCGCCGCCTTTTGTGGGACCTAAAGAGAGAGGTTCTGAGCCGTCGGGCGGCGCTGATGGTGGCCCGCGTGGGTGGAGCCCGCGGCAGCTAGGCCGCCTGGGCGCGGGGGGGGTGGTCCGGTGCTTCAGAGGCAGCGTGAGCGACGGGGGGGGCGAAGGATGTGAGGCGGCTCGCCTGCAGCGCCCACCTGCTGGGCCGTCTGGATCTGCGATTACGCCTCGGGAAATGCGAGATCATCCAGAAAATGTCTGCAGACCTCAAACCGATGGCCTCAAAAAGTCGTTGTCAGCCACCGATTTTCCGTGTCGCCCGACCCGCCACCTCACCGGCCCGGCGTTCGGAGGCGTAAAATCTTGGTCGGCCGTTGGGCCGGTGCCATCGGCCGCGGTCGAGTCGACCGTGCCCCGTCTTGGGCACGATGGACATGTGACCGGCTCCGGTCAAGATGTGCCCCGGCATGGCGGATGAGGCTCTCAGGTTGGGCGACGCGAGCGCCGAGAAGGTGGAGCAAGACCTCGCGTCCCCCATGGGCTTGCTCGGTTGGCAGGGTTGGATTTGGGTTCTTTGTGATGCGCCAACTTCAACTTCCGAAACGACTCAACAGGGCCCAAAGACGGGGGAGCGACCGGCCTACCACCAGCCAGCTTTCCGGCCGGGCGCCGAGAACGGTGCCTCGAGAATGTAGACACTCTCCGGTCCATCCGGAATTTTAGTTAGCACTGCTGCTGCAGACAGGGCCCGCGTGACCCCATGCCCTTCCCGGATCCAGCTCGCTGAGGTGTGACGTCACCCCGATGACCGCCCACAGGTGGCTGACGAAGCGCCACTCATCGCTGCTTTCGCGCGCCTGCTCCACAGAGGGCTCCTGCGGCTCTCCCTCGTCGCGTGACCGCCGCCGACAGCATCTGCTCGGTCGTGCCCGCCGGCGCGGAGCTGCGCCACGTCGAATTGTTCGGCGGCTCGACCGCCGGCGCGCCCACCCTCGCCTCCTGCGCGCCTCACACTCAGTTTTCACCTCGCGCGCGGCCGACAAAGTGAGCTCACGACCACCTCCCCCTCCCTCCTGTAGGCAGGCCGTCCCGCGCAGGCGGGAAGAGGCGCGCCGAGCCATCCGCGACGTCCCGGCGAGCTCATGGGCGCTCAACAGGTCGCTCACCCGCCCGTCGCTTGCCGCCCCTCTCCCAGCCCTTGCCGGCGACGAGATCACGAACCTAGGGCTCAGTTCCGTCTCCCCCCCCTCCCTCCTGTAGGCAGGCCGTCCCGCGCAGGCGGGAAGAGGCGCGCCGAGCCATCGGCGACGTCCCGGCGAGCTCACGGGCGCTCAAAAGGTCGCCGACCCGCCCGTCGCTTGCCGCCCCTCTCCCAGCCGTTGCCGGCGACGGGGTCACGAACCTAGTGCTCAGTTCCGTCTTCCTCCCCCTCGCTCCTGTAGGTAGGCCGCCCCGCGCTGGCGGGAAGAGGCGCGCCGAGCCATCGGTGACGTCCTGGCGAGCTCATGGGCCCCCAAAAGGTCGCACCGACCCGTGGCTCCGCCGTCGGCTCCGCCGCGAGCGGCGACGGTGAGGCCGACGGTGCTCGCCTATACCGGCTAGTGTGGAGCTTTCAGTGTGGTTGCGTGTTTTACTAGTGATGCTGCACTAGGCGGCCCGTTTTTAGCAAAAACCAGATACCACATCGCGTGTGGTCGTCGAAAAACCGCATCTTCGCCCGTTTTGGACCCCTTCGTACGGCTCCAAAAACGGCTCCTTAACGACGACTACGCGGCCCGGCGGTCGATCTGCGCCTTCTCAGCGGTGGAGGGGATGTGGGCGGTACGTGCGGGCCGCGTGCTGCTGCGACGGTTTGACGAGTGCGACTCCCAGCGTCGACTCTGCGACCCCACGGAGCCTCTGCTGCTCCGGGGGGGGGGGTCTGCAGACCACCCGGCCGAACTTCAGAGTGGCGGTGCTCCTGAAATACCGCTCAAACGCCCACGATGTTGTGGAGGGGACATATGCTGATGATCCTGGCCCGATTGGTTCGCTCAGAGAGCTTCTGGGCGGTCGCTAAGGTTCGCTCCCCGCACACCGGCCCCGGAATAAGATACATCATATAACATGTGTATCGCGCGCCTTGCATGGACACCAAGACAAGTGACCGCTTAGCAAGCCATCTCCCGTGGAATCGTGAAAGATACTGGGAAAGAAAAAGATAGAAGCCTTTTCGCGCGCCGTCGTCTGCGCCTTGCGTGCCGTGTGAATCGTGCGTGTGCGAGCCCGATCCTTGTAAAAGCCCCCGGAAAATTCTTTTTTGAGAGCGCCTTCGTTGTTAATAATAATACAGACGGACACCGACGGTTATCTGCTGTAGCCGCATGACACGCACACACTCACACCGCACGTGTCTGCTGGAGGCAGCCACAGCCTCGCCATCACCGCCGACGGAGCTGGGTCTGGAGCTGGGGCAGTGGAGACGACGGCCGGTTGGGCCACGGCGACACGCAGCTACAGCTGCTGCCGAAGAAGGTCGAGGCCTTTGCTGGCCGGAGTGTCATCGCCGTGTCGGCTGGAGACTCCCACAGCCTCGCCATCACCGCCGACGGCGCCGTCTGGAGCTGGGGTCAGGGAGGCTTGGGCGCGCTGGGCCACGGCAGTCTGCAGAACCAGCTGCTGCTCAGGAAGATCGAGGCTTTTGATGGCCAGCGCGTCGTCGCTGTGTCGGCTGGAGGTCAGCACAGCCTCGCCCTCGCCGCCAACGGCGCCGTCTGGAGCTGGGGCTTTGGAACCTTTGGCATGCTGGGCCACGGCGACGAGCAACTGCAGCAGCTGCCGAAGAAGATCGAGGCCTTGGCGGGGCAGCGCGTCGTCGCTGTGTCGGCTGGGTGGCAGCGTAGCCTCGCCCTTTCCGCCGACAGCACCGTCTTCACGTGGGGCAAGGGCGAGAGCAGCTGCCTAGGCCACGGAGAGGACCTGTCCAACCAGCTGCTGCCCAAGAAGATCGAGGCGTGGGCGCCGGGGCAGTGATAGAAGCGCGAAAGGGCGCCAGGCTCTGTGTAAAGCCGTATTGCCGTCCTATTTGCCACCCTGCGAACGTGAACCCGCCGGGAGGTGGAGGTTTATGAGATCTCGGGTCCCGCATGTGCGTGTGACCGGTGTGCGTGTACCCCTCCGGCGCTCGCAGGTGCCTGACATTGTCACTGACACACACTGATCTTAAAGAAAAGATACAAGTCACGGCTCACCCTTAGAGCCGTACGCACAAAAGAATCCTGAGATCCCTAGATCAACAGATCGCGCACAAAAAGGCACCCACCGACTCACTGGCGCCGCCGCTGATCCTCGTCGAGCCGGGCGGAGCTGTCACCTCGCGCAATCGCCCACGTCGACGGAAAAGCGCGCACAGACCGCATGGCGGAGCGCACCCTCGCGAGCGCGGCGGGCGTGCGGGGCAGCAGCTGCGGCGCAAAGACGAGCGCGAGGAGGGTGCCGATCGAGCAGTCGACGAGCCGCGCGAGGAGCAGCAGCTCGACCTGCACGCCCGAGGGGGGGCGCGCCGCCTCGCCCCTGGAGCGGACAAGGCCCTCAACCTCGATCGAGAAAGCGAGCAAGGCCGATGCCAGCGCCGCGAGCAGGAGCGACGACAGCCGGAGGCGGTGGCGGTGAAGCTGGTCACAGAGCGGCTCGTCGCAATCGCTGCACTCACCGCCGTCGCCTGTGCCGCGGCCGCCGCCGCCGCCGCCGCCGCCGCCGCCGCCGCCGCCGCCGCCGCCGCCGCCGCCGCCGCCGCCGGTGCCTTCTATCTCCGCCTCAAAGTGGGAGTCGCCACGCAGCAGCGGCATGCCCAGCGCCCGGGTTGGCGACGAGGCGGCGGCGGGCACGGGCACGGTGTGGCCGAGCCGCGCTGTGGGGCGGAGGAACTTTGGCGGGGCAGCGGCGGTGGGTTGAGCGGTCGCTCGCCGCGCCTGCAGCGGCGCCAAAACGTCGGCCGTCGAGGGCGTCGTCGAGACCGCCGCCGCGCGCACGGCCCCCTCGGCGCCCGGCGCCCCATCCTCAGCCGCAGCCGCGCAAGGAGACGAGGTGCGGCAGCCGCCCCCTGCGGCGTCGCCACGGCTGGCCACTCCGCCGCTGCCGTCGCCACGAGGCGAAGTGGCAGCGGCCATCCCCTCCGACATCCCCCCCTCTGGCAGATCCGAGGGCGGACCTGCGGCGGCCGGCGTCGGGGCGAGGCGCATGAGGCCGAGGGAGAGGATGATGGCCAGCGCGTAGAGCACGTTGAGCGAGGCGTGGACCAGCACCTTCACCCGCGGCGTCGGCCGGCACGCGAAGCTCATCATCAGCTGTACGCGCTGCGGGTCGACGGCGCCCGCCACCTCGGCCAGCGCGGGGAGCAGCGCCGCCAGCCCGATCCCGAGCCTCCGCGATCGCTGCTGCCCGGCGGCCGTCGAGCGGCTCGACCTAATTA
>NW_005197256.1:20603-22417 GCF_000372725.1 Emiliania huxleyi CCMP1516
ATGGCAGGTCCCCAATCACGCCCTGGTAATGTACAGTCCGTCCTCGTAGTGCTGTGCTCGCAGTGAAACTCGTGCTCCACAGCGCCGCGCCCCAGCTTGCCCCGCAGCAGCTCGACGAGGTCCAGGAGGACCTCCTTGTGCCGCGTCTGGTGGCCCGCCGCGCCGTCGTTCTGCGCCACGTCGCCGAGGGCGTCAAAGGGCAGACCGTGCTGGCTGTAGATGCCGTCCGCCATAACGTCCGTCATCATCGACAGGTGCAATCCGAAGCGGCGCTGCAGCGCGAAGCGCAGCACGTACGAGGGCAGACGGAAGTGCGCGCGGGTCGGGATCGCGCTCAAGAACGCGCCCGCGCCGAACTGGCTGACCGAGACAAACCGCACCTGCTCCCTCCTCCCTGCGCGGCCCGCCGCCGCATGCATGTCCCTCCAGGCCGAATGGTGAATCGTCGCGGAGTATCGGCGCTGAGCGTGTTGGAGAAGATTGCTGCGCGAGCTCCATTCGGTAAGCGGAAGATATGTATGCGCCGGGGGCAGCCCTCTCGGGTTGTAGATGCGGTAGGCCCGGCCAGTCTTGTCGTAGAAATAGTACGTCTTCTTGTCCTCTCGGTACTTGGCGTCGAGGGCGGCGTGCGCCGCCACCAGCCGCGCCTGGCGGCGTGCGACGCGCCATCACCGCCGACGGAGCTGTCTGGAGCTGGGCCAGTGGAGACGACGGCCGGTTGGGCCACGGCGACACGCAGCTACAGCTGCTGCCGAAGAAGGTCGAGGCCTTTGCTGGCCGGAGTGTCATCGCCGTGTCGGCTGGAGACTCCCACAGCCTCGCCATCACCGCCGACGGCGCCGTCTGGAGCTGGGGTCAGGGAGGCTTGGGCGCGCTGGGCCACGGCAGTCTGCAGAACCAGCTGCTGCCCAAGAAGATCGAGGCGCTGGGGCTTTGGAACCTTTGGCATGCTGGGCCACGGCGACGAGCAACTGCAGCAGCTGCCGAAGAAGATCGAGGCCTTGGCGGGGCAGCGCGTCGTCGCTGTGTCGGCTGGGTGGCAGCGTAGCCTCGCCCTTTCCGCCGACAGCACCGTCTTCACGTGGGGCAAGGGCGAGAGCAGCTGCCTAGGCCACGGAGAGGACCTGTCCAACCAGCTGCTGCCCAAGAAGATCGAGGCGTGGGCGCCGGGGCAGTGATAGAAGCGCGAAAGGGCGCCAGGCTCTGTGTAAAGCCGTATTGCCGTCCTATTTGCCACCCTGCGAACGTGAACCCGCCGGGAGGTGGAGGTTTATGAGATCTCGGGTCCCGCATGTGCGTGTGACCGGTGTGCGTGTACCCCTCCGGCGCTCGCAGGTGCCTGACATTGTCACTGACACACACTGATCTTAAAGAAAAGATACAAGTCACGGCTCACCCTTAGAGCCGTACGCACAAAAGAATCCTGAGATCCCTAGATCAACAGATCGCGCACAAAAAGGCACCCACCGACTCACTGGCGCCGCCGCTGATCCTCGTCGAGCCGGGCGGAGCTGTCACCTCGCGCAATCGCCCACGTCGACGGAAAAGCGCGCACAGACCGCATGGCGGAGCGCACCCTCGCGAGCGCGGCGGGCGTGCGGGGCAGCAGCTGCGGCGCAAAGACGAGCGCGAGGAGGGTGCCGATCGAGCAGTCGACGAGCCGCGCGAGGAGCAGCAGCTCGACCTGCACGCCCGAGGGGGGGCGCGCCGCCTCGCCCCTGGAGCGGACAAGGCCCTCAACCTCGATCGAGAAAGCGAGCAAGGCCGATGCCAGCGCCGCGAGCAGGAGCGACGACAGCCGGAGGCGGTGGCGG
>NW_005197256.1:22517-26317 GCF_000372725.1 Emiliania huxleyi CCMP1516
AGCACAGTCCCACTTGACCGGATTCGCCAAGAAACCACCTTGCCCTCGGTTAACCAACCAAAGACACTTCTTGATTCCGCGAACATTTGCCGGCCGGGCACGCGGCAGAACATTGCCCGGGTGTCGCCCCCTCTTTAGATTCCCTCGATGCCCGCCCCTTACAACCAAGAGCCAACAAGCGGGTTGCTCACTCTTTGACGGTATGGACAGGGTATCGCCATGGCCTGCGAAGCCTGGGCAATGCTTCGTGACCTGCGAGGGCGAGGGTTCCGGCCGTGTAGGGTCGGGGCCGGGGTTGGGCTGTGGTGAGTCAGAGGCACGCACGTGAGTCTGAATCGTCGCCGAGTGTGCCCCCGCGCGTACGGCACCGTCGGCAGATACAGCCCCGCCCTTGAACTCCAGCTTCACCAGGTATATCTCGATCTTATACGCGAGCTGTTTCCCGCCGCCCCCGTTCTCGGTGGCGTAGCGGGAAGCTTTAATGGAAAACGCGTTGGCGTTGTTGGAAGCATCGACCTGGCCCACGAGCGTTTGGAACCACGCGTCGATCTTTTCACGCAGCTTGCTCATCATGGGCCTCACCACGTCGTTGTACGTGGCGCCGGAGGCTGGTATGAAAACCTTTTGCGTGCCGAAATGGATCGCATGCGGAGGCGTGAAGTTTGGGATTGCATAAGCTCCGTTGGGCAGGTCGTCGTCCACGCCCACCTCCACCGCGAACTCGTAGCTCGTGCCCTCGACCTCCACCGTCGGGTCCGTGGCCTTGGTGCCCACCTTGCGAGACCCGAGCCAGTCGGGATCACGTGCCGCCATCGACCGCACGCGCAAGGAGCGGGTCGCGGCGGCACCAGCGCGGTGAGACCTGCTCGTGGGAAATTTTGGTGAGTCGTCTCAGTCTCACGTGAATTCGTCCCTGTCTCACTCATCACGCCTCAGCGGCGTCTCTCTACAGCCATCAGTCTGTCTCTCTTCTCGCGCATGTCTCTCTCTTTGCCGCAGAGGACGCCGGTGGCGCAGAGAGGCTCCGACGCCAGGGGCTTGAGCGAGGTGCGGAGGGAGAGGCCGAGCGTGACCAGGGCCGTCGCGGCGAAGGCCTGCTGGAAGGGCTCGAACACCCCCCCCACCAGCTCCGGCAGCGCTGCGTGCCCGCCCGCCTGCAGCGCCGCTCGGACCGCGGAGCCAACCACGACCGAGAAGACTAGCGGAGAGCGCAGCACCTTGCTGCACACGCGGGCGAGCTGGCGGCGCGAGCCGGTCGCACCGCCACCGCCGCCGCTCGGCAGAAGCCGCGCCTCGGCCGCCTCAACGCCCGCCTCGGCGCCCGCCTCCAGAAGCGCGAAACCGAGCGGGTTGAGCAGCGCCAGCTGGACCGGCGCTGCGAGGTAGATTGTAGAGTCGAAGCGCCCGCCCCAAATTGCGGCGCACAGAGGCAGCCCGAGCGCGAAGTCGTTGCTCTGCGTCGTCGCGATCGCGTACAGGCCCGCCCGCCCGAGCCAGGTTGCCTTGCGCTCTGCGAAGGGCACACTGTCGCTCGTGCGGCGGCAGAGCGCAGAGAGGCAGAGTCCGGCAGTGATGGCAAATACGAGGCCCTTGGCGGCGGAGATGGCCGCAACGAGCCGCCACGCCTCGCTGTCAATCTCGAGCTCGGCCATGGCAAGAAAGAGCAAGCCGGGCATCGCGAGCCTCCCCACAAACGCCGAGATGCCTGCCGCCTCAGACGGAGAGAAGAGGGCGAGGCGGCGGCTGAGACAGCCGATGAGGATGATGGTCACACACTGGGTGAGGGCCTTGAAGAGCTTGAGCAGCATAGCGAGTTAGCCAGAGACGCCTGAGCAAATGTTGGCGTTCGCGGACATTTCTTGAAAAAAGAGAAAAAACCTCGCTCGCACGAGTGTCGTTCGATTCGGGCGCCTTGGGCGTCGGGGTGGCGAGCAGGGGACGCGGCTCTGAGTGCCCAGCGACGCGTGCCGGATGGAGTCCGGCCGCGGGCGACTAGGGAGTTCGCTCAGGATGTGTGGCAGCCGCACGTTGGCTGAGTGTCTTGTCTTGTGGTTCTGTGTGTCGCTCCTGTGTGACCGTCATCGCCCGTCTAGCGTCCACCCATACCGCGTTGGTGTCCCAGTCGTTGGTCGGACTGTGTTTCGCCTTCCCATCAATCAATCAACGAGTGTGTGTGTGTGTGTCTTGTCTTGTGGTTCTGTGTGTCGCTCCTGTGTGACCGTCATCGCCCGTCCTGCGTCCACCCATACCGCGTTGGTGTCCCAGTCGTTGGTCGGACTGTGTTTCGCCTTCCCATCAATCAATCAATGTGTGTGACTCACTCACTCTCGCACGACACTGGGCACGGGATTGGCGCGCACTGGCACTAACACAGGCTTCGAAAAAGAAAGAATTCAGGTCCTACATCTCACGGGTCTCCGAGGGTTGGCCCCGCGTACCGCTACCGGGTTTCCCCTTAACTGCAGGACGCCCCCTCTGCTCGGACGGGCCCACAGACATCCCGCACACCCGCCGCACACCCGCCGCCCCCGCGCGCGCCCCACCCCGGCCGGCGGCTCTACCACCGCCGCCGTCGCCGAGCGCTCCGGCCTCGTTCGAGACCTTCTACTCGTGCCCGATCGGCTCCTCGTACAGCAGGTCGGACTTCGAGTCAGCGGTGAGCTACGGCACCAAGAACAGCGACGACTGCTGGTTCGAGCGCATCCCGTCGGACGGGACGACGAGCAGCGAGCTGACCATCCGCGCGACGGTGTCGGGCGGGTCGTGCGGCAGCAGCCCGACGACCATCCAGTTCAGGGGTGCCACCGACGCCGCCAAGACCAGCCTGTACAACTACTTTGTGAGCGGGACCCAGTCTGGCTACGTAACAATCGACTCGACGTTGGTCTCTGGCTCCGTCGCGATGAGCGGGCTGCCGGCCAGCTTCTGGACTGGTCAGCCGGAGGATCGCAACCACGGCTGGATCCTGGGAACAACTCCTGGATACAAGTTCGCATCCGGCTACAGTTACAACGGCGCTTATAACTTCTGCAACGGCGCGGCGCTGCAGGGCTCAAACGAGGAGATTGTCGAGCTGTCGTACATTGCGGTGCCTCCGCCCGCCCCGCCGAGCTGCTGGTTCTACCGGCTGCCTCAGACCACCGTCGACTACCCCCGCATTCGTGCGACGGTGTCGGGGGGCGTGTGCGGCTCGGAGACAAACACGATCGAGTTCCGAGACGCGTCGACCACGTCCACGGCGGTGCGCGACTACTTTGTCGACGGGACCTTGAGCCCTGGCTGGCACACCATCACGTCGACGGTGGTCGAGGGCACGGTGACGCGGGTGCCTACTTCCATCTCGATTGCCGACACCAGTGGCTTCTTCTTGACCGCCAACACCAACAACCAGGCTTACGGATACGCGGCGGCACGGTCCTACAATAACTGGCAGTACTGCGACGGCATCACGAGCTTCACGGGCGAGGAGCGGCTCGAGCTCTGCCTCGTCCCGCCGCCGCCACCGGCGCCGCCCCCCTCGCCGCCGCCGCCGCCGCCGCCGCCGCCAATGCCACCCCCCGCGCCACCCTCGCCGCCGGCCCCTCCCGCGCCACCGCCGTCGCCCCCATCACCGCCCGCGCCCCCGTCGCCGCCGCCGGGGCCTAACAACCCGATGCCGCCCCCGTCTCCGCCATCTCCGCCATCGCCGCCGGCACCACCGCCCCGTGAAAAGTCCCCACCGCTGCCTCCGGCACCACCCACGCCGCCGCCGTCGCCCCCCACTCCACCCGCCCCGCCAGGGGTAGTCGAACTCATATGGC
>NW_005197255.1:0-1465 GCF_000372725.1 Emiliania huxleyi CCMP1516
ACAACCCACAACGCAGAGTTCGCCGCGGCACGGTTGGTGCCCGATACCGTAGTAGAGGACGAGGCAGTACGCGCAGTACGGCAGGAAGGTGAAGGTCATCGACGAGTACACATAGTACAGAGCGAGTGACGGGTAATCGTGGCCGTGGCCAAGAAAATCAAAATATTAAGCTCTCTGTTTGGACCACGGTGAAATACTCGACGGTTTTGGGCGTTTCAGAGCACGCTGAATCGATTGGCTGAGCTAGAACTCTCCCTCTCCCTTCCCTTTCATAATTATTGACTCAAAACTCGATGATCGCGCGACTTTGGAGAAGTTCTAGCTCAGCCAAAACGTTCCTCTCGAAAAATTGACTTAGGAAGCCGCAAACGGCAGCTTCTCAAAGCCTCACCCGCGCTTATTCTCTTGATCTTTCAAAACCTAGGCCTGCGGCCAAAATTTTCTAAAGGCCGCTGCGCGGCCAGCGCAATGCGCAACCAGTCAGCGACCGACAGTCAGCAGCAGACTGTGACGATTGGCGGCCTCGCGCCCTCAGTCGACCTCCTCTACCAACTCCCCTGCCCAGCCCATATGCCTCATCCAAGGTGGCGCAACCACTCGCGCAGGGAGAGAGAGAAAGTCGGCGATCTGCGCCGCGCAGATGAGCTCCGCCTCGTCTGCGTCGAGGTCGCCCATCGCAGGGCAGTCATAGCGCTCTCAGCTGCCTCTGCGCGTCCTGGGGATGTACCTTTGTCGCGCGCCGGAGACGACTCGACGCCGCTGAGATCGGAGATCAAGCTCTGACAGGTCGCACGTCGCTCCTTTGACGCCGACGTGACTCACCCGTGCAGATCACATCAGGACACGGTCTCGACGCGCTCGGTACGACGCTTGCGACCCGTCTCGGGTCAGGTGGCACGACGCTCATCGCGCCTACCAAGCGCTGCCGTGCAGGCTGCCACGACGAGGTCGAGCACGCTTCTATACGCTCGCCGAGCCTTCCTTTCCATCCCATTAGGCAGCCTGGGAACGGTGGCGGTCAGAGGCAAAGCCTGCGAGGGGCGGTGGAACCACATGTCACGGCCACCGCCGGCTCGACCCCACGATAGCCTCCGGAGGCTGACTTTGCGGCACCATCATCGGACGATGTCGACGAGTTGGGTCGCTCTCACGGTAGCCAGGTAGCCCCCCATACTAGTAGCACCAGCCATGGCCTCAGGGAGCGCGGGCGAGGGCGCTGGGAGCAACACGGACAAAAAAAACATCAAAAGTGGTCATGTTGACAGCACCCGTAGGTATTTCTATTTGCAACTAGTCTCACCGCGCGCAGTGCCCCCAGACGCCATAGAGCCCAGTGGGATATCCGGCCGCGGGACCGCCTCCTCGAGCGCCGTGTGGGCCCTTCAGGTCTGCGCGACGCGAGATCCGCTCGTTAGAATCACTCGAAAAAGCAAAAGAAAAGCTGGGTCCCGTCGCACGCGACACT
>NW_005197254.1:0-1464 GCF_000372725.1 Emiliania huxleyi CCMP1516
CCCCCCCCCCCCCGCCGGTTGGCCCGGGGCCCCTTTTTTCCCCTAAACTCTTCCGACCCTTCCTTTGCCCGAGGGGGCCCAGAACCCGTCCCTTTAAGAGGCTTTCGGGGCCACTGGAGGGCTTCGGCCACCGAGGCTTCGGCCAACGAGGCTTCGGCCAACGAAACAAAAAAAAAATCCTCGCCCTCCGCCCGCCCTTGCCTCCGCCCAGCCCTCCGCTCTCCGCTCTCGCCCTCCGCCCTTGCTCTGGCTGGCCTGGGTGGCATCTCCTCATCATCACGCGCCAAGTGGGAGGGAAGTGGACGGGGCCCTGAGCCGACCTAGCCCTAAACGGAATGGGGCGCCCAACACGTGCCCGGATTACTGTGCCTCCCCCGGGTGCAGCCTTTCGGTTCGTGAAGGGTCGGTGCGTGTCGTGACCCCCTGGAACACCCGTACTCTCCCGCGCCATCTCCGTCGCCCTGTTCGGCTGCGGCCTTACCACCAAGATCGGGAGGCGGCCAGGGCTCATAGACTCGGTCGAGAGACCCCAGATTGGCATCCATGCCTCTCTGGACAGGGTGGCCCGCCACAACGACCCCTGGAATTGCGACTCGCCGCTTTCCTCCCGCTGTGATTCTGTGTGAGCTCTGTGTCTTGATTTGCCAACAATATACCTACAAAAAAAAAGTAATGCTCGCAGCGATCCGAGGCGCAGCCCCGCCCGAAGGCCGCGCAACGATTCGAAGGTTGCTGGATCCGTTGCTTGGGTTCGCGTTCGCGGGGGGGGACCGACCCAACCCAACCTCCGAGGTGGCCCGGCAGCAAAGGCCGATCCGTATTAGACACTGACTACGAGCGTTGAAGGGCAGAGATGGGATTAGTAGAGTCCTACGCGAGCCTCATCGTGCGGAGACACTGCTGCGTCTTCTGGAGCACGCTCGTCGGCTCGCTCCTCTTTGGCGTCGCGGGCGGGGCGCTGCTGATGCTGGACGGGTTTGGGCAGGGCAAGCTCTTTGCTGAGGAGAGCACGTACGACTGGCTCGTCGACGGCAAGCCGACGGTCCATCAGTACGACATGGTCCGACTCGCTCGAGCGGCTCGCCCGTCCGAAGCGAGCGGCTCGGCCGGCGGGCGGACGCCACTCAGTCAGAGGGCTACTGGCAACCTCACAACAACCTTCATGTACCGGTGGCGGGACGGGCGCGACGCGGACCTGTTTTCGCCGGCCGCGCTGCAGCAGATGTGCGAGGTGGAGAACGAAATCCTCCGTGGCGAGCACTACGGCGAGGTGCGTGCCACACGATGCGCAGAGCCGCCGGCTCTCTGGGCGGGGCCTCTCCCCCCAACCCCAGGGCGCGCTCCGACTAGGTTTGCTTTAACGACCCGAACGCGGCCTTCTACACCACGGCCAGCGGGACCCGCTGCGCCCTCCCTCGCCTCTCCGCGCCCTCTCTCTTCTACGTGCCGTGGCAGTCGGGAGGC
>NW_005197253.1:0-1464 GCF_000372725.1 Emiliania huxleyi CCMP1516
GAGAAAAGAAGTAACGGCGCGCAGGCATCTGAGGACTCGTGAACAGGCAGGGAACACTCAAAGCGAGAGTGAAACGACAGGCTTTCGATCTTCTGGAGACAACAAGACTCTCTAACACGGCTTTAGGGAATACCGTTACCCCTACCCACGTAGTGGGAGGGAGGGGGTGGGGGAAGGGGGCGGGGGGGCAGCCGTGGAGTGACGAGGGGCTCGCGTCGGGAGCAGGTGTGCGCCTTCCCCGAGGAGCTCCCCTTCGCCCGGCTCGCATGGACGGGCTCGCGCATGCTCAACCGGATGATGCGGCTGCAGGCCATCGCCCTCGGCATCAATCTGGGCGCGCACGCCATCCGCACGCCCCATGTCTTGGCCAGACTTCGGCCGCAGCTCGGCTGCACCTCGGCCACACCTCGGCGAGATCTCGGCCGCATTTCCGTCTCGGCCACATCTCGGCGACGTCTCGGCTAACTCTCGCAGGCCCACACGCCATCACCGCGCGCAACGAGGCCGGCCGCGGCAGCACGACGACGCGGCTCACAATCGACGCCGCGGCCGGCACGGTCGTCGAGCTGCGCCCGCTCCAGGTGCTTCCCTTCAAGTACGTCCGCTCCGAGGAGGACATCTTGCGCATCATCGCCGGCGGCACAAACGCCTTTGCGGCCCTCGTCGACCCCGTCCTCCGCAACGCGTGAGTGAGAGGGGGGCGGCGTGAGGTTCGAGGACCGGGTGGCGGCAGAAAAAAATAGAGCGCGCCATACAGCGCTTTCGATCAGCTTTTCGGTCCAGCGAGTCCAGCTCTTGTCGTTTGTGTCGAGTGCGGTCGAAGCCTCCTGCGCGTGCAGCCCCCTGCTCGCTCCCCTGAGGCTTCCAGCGCTGCCTCCGCCGCCGGCCACGAGCATGTTTTTTTTGATAAGAAAGGAATGTGTCCCTGATATCTCCTGTGTTCCCGTCAGGCTCAGCGCGAACACTTCGCGGCCTTTTCCCTCTCCCTGTCTCAGCACACATTCCCTGTGAACAAAAGTTATATGAAAAGAGCCTTCTCTGCTCTGTTGCTGTGAGCGCAGCGGGAGTTGTGATTGTTATTCTTTTCCCGTGCCAGTGGCAGTGCGCGCCAGTCGTCCCGTGCCCAGTGTGTTGTGCGAGGGAGCTTTTTGTATGTTGATTGTTGTATGTAAAAGAGTGAGCGCGTCGGGGAGGGGAATAACGAATCGGAAACGAATCGGAACGCTAGTAAATTCTTTTGTGTAACATTCTTTTCCGCACTAAATTCTTTTCCCGTGCCAGTGCGCGCCAGTCCCGTGCCCAGAAAAGAAAGAAAGAAAACAGACAACCCAAGGGAGGGATGGGAGAACGGCACGCCGCCACCACACAGGGATTTTAAGGAGAGGAGTGTGATGCGCTAGCCGTCGCCCACCCTGGGGAGTCTGCCTCTTCGTATCTCTTTTCGCAGTCTCTCGCCGCTTCTCG
>NW_005197252.1:0-1463 GCF_000372725.1 Emiliania huxleyi CCMP1516
CAGCTGAAGCTCGAGACTCCTCGGTATCACGAATTGCGCAGGTCACGGGGATAAACGGCGGACAACGCGAGGCCCTTATATCTTTAGACTGCCCCGGCGATGATTCCTAGCGTAATATTGACCGTCAGGGTGAGGATGTTGTACGAGACGTAGGCAAGGCGGTTGCCGCGGCCGTCGCCGAGAAGGGGCTGGAGCTGATCCAGCGCGTCCGAATCGCGTGCACGTAGCAGGGCGAGCGGTCGCGAGAGGAGCCTCTCGGTGCGTGCAGGCTCCTCGGTGGCCTCCTTGCCCGGCTGGAAAGATCCGCGCGTGCGCTGCCGGGTCGCAACGTGCGCGAACAGATTACGCGTGTCACGCAAGCGCGACTGCAAAAATCTGAGGAACGGGTCTTGGACGTCGGCCGGCGAGGAGGCGGCCTCTGCCGGCTTGTATACCAACTAACTAACTGTGGCAGCATCAGGTCCGCGATGTCTCACTCACGTCAACTCAAGGCCAGTCGCTTCCGCGATGTAGCCCGCGACGGTTCAGTGTTGCCGTAAGGAAGGGAGGAATAATTCAACGAAGAAAGGGGGAAAAGCATTCAATACCTCTCTCGAAAAAGAATTTAAACAAAACAACTCTCTCTCACAGGACACAGGCTCGACACTCGAAAAAGAATAAAAACAAAATCGCCGCCTGGGTCGTTTGGGGCGCGCGGCTCCGTCGAGGACCGGGCGCGCCCCTTACCCGGCGCGGCGTAGGTCCCACTCTGACGAAAAGAGGGGAGGCACGGTCGACAGCCCGATCCATCAACTACTCTCATCTTCTGGGGCTTGGCCCCGTGCAACAGCGGTCCGGCAGGCTGCCCCCAAGGCCCCCCGGGCCGCTGCGGGTTTGGGAGTTATGCTTAGGCACAGCTTCGGCGATGGCAGCCCCTCTCTGGGGTGTTGCATAGGCGGGGAGTCTCCCCCGCTGGTCTCCTCCTTCCCATTTTTTCTTTTTCTTTTGAGAGCAGGACGCCGGGTTTGTCTTGTATGTGCATGTCGGGCCTGGGTGTGTGTGAGGGGCAGAGGGGCGGGAGCGTGCGGGGCAGGGGCCCATCGTCGGGCGGCTTGTCGGGGTCCGGAGCATTCGAGGGGGGAACGAGGAGGGGAGAACGGGAGGTCGGCGTCGGAGTAGCAGGCCGCAGGGCGTACGGGGTAGCCGTCACTTTCCTGCCTCACAAGGGCGGGGCTGTCCCGGAAAGTGAGAAACGCCGGGCAGCGTGGCGCATTACTGAACCCTCCCATACGTGTTTGGGCTTCCTCCTTTGCCGTCCCGTCTCCTCATCTCTTTCCCGCCTGGGCGGGGCGGTGGGCGGGCGCGCGGTGCGGCGTGGCGTGTGCGTGTGTGCGACCGCAACGACGGACCGCTCGCAGAGGACCATTGGGTTTGTACTATTAACAACGAAGGCGCTCTCAAAACAAAATGGACTTCAGCTGGCT
>NW_005197251.1:0-16631 GCF_000372725.1 Emiliania huxleyi CCMP1516
CGCCGAGGCGCACAATAGTCCTCAGTCTGGCGAAGGCCAATTCTGTCATCCTGGAAAGCCCAGAGCGGGACGTCAAGAGGCCATTTCGGCCGAAAAGCAGCACTGTTTTGGGCGGTACTTCGTGCGGTACCGGCGAGCGGTACCTTGTCTTGTTTGCATGTAGGGGGTTAGGGAAGGCGAGCAAAAACCTTATCGTGCGCGCTAGACGCCGACTCGGAGGCCGCACCGGTCATGCGCGCAGCCGGAGAGAGAGGGAGGCGCTCAATCGCCGAACTCGGCGAGCGCCTCCAGCGTCTCCGCTTCGTACGCATCCTCCTCCCAGCAATTGAGCGCCTCCTCGGGCTTCACATATGGAATGTGCTTCGGGCTGTTTCGACTCCCTTTGTTCTCTTCTCAAAAATCGGAGGGTCGGCCCACGGGGGGACTTCGTGAGAACTGAAGCGACCCAACACGGTGCCGGCCTTGCCATACGGTCTGCTTGCGAGCGTGGTTCTGCACGTTCCTGGCAGTCGCCGTCGCAGCGCCAATAGGCACCGCTCGCCAACAGGTTAGCCATACCGAGGCGGGTCCGTACGTGAACGCCGCAGGGTCTCAACCCCTGGGCCAGTTGTTGGTGGAACCACCTCAAGGCCGGCGCGCGTGCGCGGGCGATGGACTACGCCAGGTTCGCCAGCAGCTCAAGGGCTTGCTCCCTCCTCACCACCTCCTCACCACCGCGCGCGCGCTGCTGCAGGAGCGCCGCGTGACGCACTGCGGCATGCCGCACTGCGACATGCCGCAGCTGCACCGTTTCCCTCCGGACACCATCGTGAACTCGGTGGCCTGCGAGGACGCGGTCAGCACCGCACCGGATCTCTCCTGAGAGCCGGCGCGGATCGCGGATGCAGCTTTAAGGCTCTGCCGGCGGATCTGTGGCCTGGCGTATGCCAGGCTGCGGGTCCAAAGTGTCCCGGCGCGGCGCGCGCCACCGCCCCTGGCGCGGGGCGGGATGTCAGTACGTGAGTACGGTGTCCCTGTCCCTGTGCTCCACCTTGGCTTGAGTCAGGCTTCGGGCCTGGCCTAATCGCTCGCGCGCGGGTGTGCCTGCTTGGCTCAAGCCAAACAACAACAGACACTTATGGCTCTCTGATGCCCAATGCGTGCACTCGTCCCTCCCTCTCTGTATGTGTGGGTTCGTGTGTGCGGGGGCCCTCCTACCTACCTACCTACCTACCTAGCGACCCAACGATTTTATGAGTGGCAGCAAAGGGAGTGTACGTAAGAGCTACATACACTAGGTAGGTAGGTAGGTAGGTAGGATACACTGAGAGACAGATTAAAAATCTTGCTGTCGGCCGTCCACCTCTCCCATCTACACCCGCCTCGATTGCCACGTCTATTGGCGACACACGCCGCAAACGTGTTGGAGCCGCGGCCGTCTCCACTCATGCCGCGAGCGCCGAGCGCCACCCTGATCTTCCTCATTCTCACCAGCGCGGCGGCTCTGCACTCGCGCCTCGATCCGTGTCTCGGCGAGTTCACGCGGTGCCCGGACAGCGGCGTGTGCACGATGAGCTCGCACTGGTGTGGCGCCAAGAGCGGCTGCAAGCGCGGGCAGTATCTCTGCCCCAGCGACTCGCGGACATGCGTCGACTCGGCGGCGGACTACGCAAAGTGCCCGGGCATCAAGGGCACTCACCTCGACTGGACGCTCGGCACGGAGGCGCGGCTCGACTTCCTCGTGGCGCACACCAGCCTCAGCGCGCAAATCGGCCAGCTGCATAACACGGCGCCGGAGCTGCTCGAGCTCGGCGTCCCCGAGTACCAGTGGCTGAACGACGACCAGCACGGCGTCGCTCGCACACCTGCGCGCGCGACCGTCTTCCCGAATGGCGTCGGCCTCGGCGCGACTTTCTCGCACGCCACTCTGCGGGCCGTCGGCGCCGTCGTGGGTCGCGAGGCGCGCGGGCTGCACAACGGCTTCCTCGCGTCAGACCCGCGCAGGCGCCAGATGACGTGCAACGGCTGCGGCCTGACCCTGTACGCGCCCAACCTGAACCTGGTGCGCGACCCGCGCTGGGGCCGTGCGCAGGAGGTGAGCCGGAGAGGAGCAGCCGGAGAGGAGTAGCGCACGGCCCGCGGCATTCCCGTGACACGTCCACGACGTGTGACAGCCACGACCTGCCGCATCCCTCCGCCAGGTGTACGGCGAGGACCCGACCCACATGGGCGAGCTCGTCGTCGAGTTTGTGCGGGGCGCGCAGAACAACACCGCTGGACGCACGGACGCGGACGGCTACCTGCAGGCCGGCACCTGCTGCAAGCACGTCGCGGTGTACAACACCGAGGGTCACGCCGGGGGGCCGAGCCGCATGAGCCTCAACGTCGACGTGAACGCGCGCGACTTGTGGGAGACGTACTGCCCGCCTCCAGGTGTGGCACCGCCGACCTCTGGCCGAGATGCGGAGGAGATGCAGACGAGATGCGGACGAGATGCAGACGAGATGCAGACGAGATGCAGACGAGATGCAGACGAGATGCGGAGATGGCCAAGCTATAGCCGTGTGACCTGTGCGAGACGCCGGCCCCGCCCCGCAGGCCTGCGTCGTGCGGGCCCGCTCGTCGCACGCGATGTGCTCCTACAACTCGCTCAACGGCGACCGCGCGGCAGCTGGCCTCGCGCGGGCGGAACCTCTTCCGACCCGCCTCGGAGCCGTGCGTGCTAGGCGTGCCCACCTGCGGCAGCCGCGGCTTGCTGACGGCGGTGCTGCGAGAGACGTGGAGGTGGGACGGCTTCGTCGTCAGCGACTACGATGCCTGGGCCAACATCGCGTTGGCGCACCACTACAACGCCACGCTGCGGGCGGGCGCCGCGCAGGGCCTCAACGCCGGCATCGACCAGGAGGGCGGCTCCGCGCTGGCCATTTCGACGCTGCCCGCCGCCATTCGGGACGGCCTGACCACACCCGCCGCCGTGGCGCGCGCGTTCCGCAACCTCTTCCGGCTGCGCATACGGCGGGGCGCAGCCCGACCTTCCCGCCCGCCGCGAGCGCACCCGAGCGCACCCGAGGTTGGCCCGAGGTCTAGGCTGGGCATGCTCGACCCGCCCACCCACGTGAGCTACAACGCTCTGCGCTACAACGCGACCGAGCTCGCCTCCAACAGGCGCCGCCTCGTGGGGGCGCGAGGCGTGACCGACGTCTCTTCACGCGCGCTCGTGTGTGTTCAGGCGCCACCTCGCCGTGGCGCGCGAGGCGGCCCTCGAGCTCATGACCCTGCTGGAGAACAAGGGCCGCGCCCTCCCGCGCTCGACCGCCCAGGGCGGCGCCTTCTCGCTGACCGCCCTCTCCGCGCGTTTCGGTAGGCGGCGCCCTTCCGCTCGACGCCAAAGTTGGCCGGCTCGCCGTGGTCGGTCCGCAGGCAAACGTCTCCGGCGTGCTGTTCGGCAACTACGCCGGGTCCGCAAACAAGGGCAGCTGCGCCGAGTCTCCCGTTGCGGGAAGGAGACTCGGCCGCGACGACCGCTCCGCGTGCCCTCCCCGCAGGCAACTGGGGCCTCTCCCTCGAGGCGGCGCTGCGAGAGCGGCTCGGCGGCGGCACAGTCACCGCAGCGCGCGGTCTCGACGCCATCGGCGCGCCAGAGTCGAGGGACGGCTTCAGGGCCGCTGCCGCCGCCGCCGCTTCCGCGGACGCCACGGTGGTCGTGCTCGGGCTCGCCTTCGACCAGTACTGCCACGGCGACGACGACGGGCTCGGGGACCACTGCGAGCGCGAGGGCGTGCACTGGCGGACCGCTGGGGCACGCCCTCCAGCCCACGTCCACGACGTGTCCTCGCTAGTTCCCCGCAGGCAACGACCGGCGCATCATCGAGCTGCCTCTCGGCCAGCAGAGGATGGTCGCCGCTTTGCGTGCCGCAACGGTGCGAGCGCCACTGGCCTGCTTGCTCGTGCACCGAGATCGCCCGAGCTCACCCGGAATCCCGAGGAGTAGGCTGGTCCGCTCGTCTGCCTGCTCGTGCACGGCGGCGCCATCGCGATTGACAACGCCACCCGCGCCGCTTGCGACGCTGTGCTCGACGCGCGGCGCGCAGAGATCATTTTGGAAGCTGCCCTGAAGCTTCTCGGAACCTGACCGTAGGTGCTGGACGCGTGGTATCCGGGGATTGAGGGTGGCGCGGCCGTGGCTGCAACTCTATTCGGCGACGTCTCGCCGGCGGCCCCGCACGCCTCGTCACCTTCCACCGGGAGGCACTTCCCCGAGCCTCGTCACCTTCCGTAGGCGGGCCGCACGCCCGTCACCTTCTACCGGGCGACAGCTGATTTGCCGCCGCTCGCCGACACGGGCATGTACCCCAACGCCAGCAGCGGCTCGCGCGGCGCCACGTACCGCTTCTTCGAGGGCGCGCCGCTCTACCCGTTTGGGCACGGGCTCAGCTACACCACCTTTGCATACTCCAGCCTGTCGCTCGACGCCGCCTCGCATTCCGCTTGCGATGCGGTGGGCGTGACGGTGACGGTGACCAACACGGGCTCCGTGGCCTCGGACGAGGTGCGTGCTGGTGTGCGTCCCGCAGGCCGTCAACGACACGCGCTTCACGCGTCGGCCCGTGAGCAGGTCGTGCAGGTGTACCTCAAGCAGCCCGACGCCACCGTCCCGGCGCCGCGCGTGCGGCTGGGCGCGTTTGAGCGGATCAAGCGCCTGGCGCCAGGCGCCTCGATCGCGGTGAAGCTGAGCGTGCCGCCCGAGGCGCGCGCCGTGGTGCACGGCGGCGAGGCCACGGGCGAGGCCGTCTTCGCCGCCTCGGCTGGCGTGACGCTGGAGAAGGGGCGGCTCGAGATCTTTGTCGGCGGCGGCCAGCCGGACTTTTTCAAGGGCCGCTTGGCCGCCACCACGAGCATCGTCGACACGAAGAGGGCGAGCGCATGCGCTGCTCAGCAGGACACGTGAGCGCCATGGTGAGAGCGCGGCCCGCCCGCCTCACACCACACGCTGAAAAACGAGAGAGTACGGGTCCCTCGAGAGGTATGTCTGTTTGTACGTCGACGTGCGTGGGGCTGCGTGTGCTCTAGAGGTATACGAGGCTGCCAGCGCTAGCTCCTAGCCTCGGCTGCGAGACGGGTAAAATAATGCAGGTCGGCACGGACAAACCAAGCTGCAGAACATGTGCGAGCCAGCGCCTCTAACACACGCCGCTCATCGCTCAAGGAGTCAGGCGCGGAGCGCCGCGCGCGGCGGAGCGCGCCCCGAAGAAAATGTTGAGGGTTGAGGAGGGCTAGGTGCGATTTCTGTTAAGGTCATTCACGGGTGTCCGCGGCCCACTGTGCCCGCTGGTAGGACAGTGATCGCCGCAAACCCTGTGGTCAGCTCCATATGATCTCGGATATTTTTTGTAGGCACCGTAACACCAAAAAACTACTATGTCTTCGAGTGAAAAGTAATCCGAGCAAGCACGCGGCCGCAGTGAATTAAAAGGGGCGGTTTTCGAGGGGGAATCTGGAGAATCTGGGAATCGGCTCACCACGGACCCCCACCTCCTCGAAAAACTTTTCACTCCAAGACATAGTACTTTTTTAAGGTGCTCTACAACCTAGGCACAAAAGATATGGCATTGCAGGCCATTTAGGGCCCCTTAGACGATCACTGAGTAGGCCGAAATCCCCACTGGGCCGGGAGCAACCTTAAGAGTTGACTCACACGCTAGGAACCACTCGGCCCACCCACAGGCCCAATCTCAAGTGGCGGCGCTCCGCGCCTGTGCAGCGGCGCGCTCCGCGCGTGTTCTGCAGCGGCGCGCTCCGCGCGTGTCTCTGGGCGCTACATGCGGCCGTCGCCGTGCCCTTCATCAACCGTGCGCTCGAGAACTGGGGCGGGCTCAACTGGGAAGACCGCTTTCACCACAACGACAGGTCACATGCACAGAGGGGCGGCATTGGAGCTTCGCTGCAGCGGGGTGTGGTCATGACGCGGAAGAAGGCAGAGACACAGCGTCTGCCAGACGCGTGCTACGACGTCAGGCCAGCTTCGAAGCAGCGTGGCCACAACTGACTGCAACAGACTGTCTTCATGTGTCTAGACTCTACCGGTACCGCGGTGCGCTCCGCGCACATAAGTGCCAGCGCGCTCCGCGCGGTATCTAGCCAGCGCGCTCCGCGCGTGTGTCTAGCGCCAGCGCGCTCCGCGCGTGTGTCCAGCTAGCGCGCTCCGCGCATGTGTCCGGGTAGCACCAGCGCGCTCCGCGCGCACGATAATCCAGTGCCTACACTTGTAGCCACTGAAAGCTTGTTTCTGCAGCTTGGCGGACAAATTATGGGGGGAGACCGATAGCAAAGAAAGAAAGAAAGAGAACATACAACCCAAGGGAGGGATGGGAGGACGGCACGCCGCCACCACACAAAGATTTCAACGATAGCAGAAAGAAAGAAAACTTGGAGCACTTGGAGTGCAGTCATTAACCGCACATCCAGGGCCGGGGGGCTAAGAAGCACACCCAGCGGGCCGGATGATTGGCATCGGGTTACGGGCTAGAGAGCCCTAGCCCTGGGGGGGTGCGCGTTCGCAGGGAAAGGGCCGTAACGTAAACACGGTCTCCGAGGGTTGGCTCTGCGCTTTGGGTTTCCCCTAGCTGCGAAAGAAAGAAAGAAAGAAAACAGACAACGCAAGGGAGGGATGGGAGGACGCTGGACGGGTGGACGGCACGCCGCCACCACACAGGGATTTTAAGGAGAGGAGTGTGGTGCTAGCGCCTAGCCGTCGCCCACCCTAACCCTTGGTCGTCTGCCTCTTTCTATCTCCCTTCGCAGTCCCTCGCCGATTCTCGCTGCAACCTTCATGCCACCTCGCGGTCGTCCCACTCTCTTCGTTCTCTCTCTTGTCGCTTCTTCCTCTGTCGCGTCGCTCTCGTCTGCCTCATCCAGCGACGCCGCCGCCGCCTGCCGATCCCTTGCTCTCGCGGCTTCTCCCGCCTTTCGGCGCAACTCTGCCCTGCTGGCGGCATATTTTGGCCCCTCGAGTTTATCGAGCTCTTCTCGCGCAAGGACGACTCTTCTGACGCCCACTGCGATCATCTGCCGCCAAGTCATATCGTTGCTCAGGTCCACTCTCTCTTCGAACACTTGTACCTCCACGGATGATGCTGGCGCTGTGGGGTCCCCTTCGGGTGCATCGTGACAGCTGACGACGGGATTACCACAGGTGTTTCGTCCTCCTCGGAGTCTTCTTCCCCGGCTTCCTCCCGTTCGGCTCTACGTTCAGCGTGGCTCACCCTCCATGCCGTGAACAGGCGCTTTATCCATCCTTATATTCTTCTCTCTCTCCTCTGGCTCTGCCCGTGCCTTGGTCTTGTCGTTGTTTCGCACCCATGTCTGTATGGCGATCGAGGCTGCCTTCCCCACTACCTGTAGTTCACTCGTCACCTCTCCTGCGAGCTCCCTTCTCTTTCTTTCGGGTATGGAGTCCGTGAGTGCGGGCAGCGTGCAGGCAATCACGGGCGCTATTTTGTCGTACTCCTCTTCGGCGAGCGCTCCAAATCTAGCCCCCTTTGCCTTTAAGAAAAAGAAAGAAAAGAGACAACCCAAGGGAGGGATGGCAGGGTATAAATTCTTTTTTCAGCCTACACGGTGGCGCAGTGGCGGCACGGTGACGACGGTGCCTGCAGAGCCAGACCCGCACATGCAAAGGCTGCTCGCTCGCAGGCTCTCCGTCTTAGCCATGGCCGGCACCGGTTCTTCCGCCAGCGCGCTGCCGCAGCTGGAGCGCTTCGAGAGGGCGCTCTCGTCGGTCGACATCGCCGTCGAGCCGAGGGTGCAGCTCGTGCCGCCGGCTGTCGGTGGCGGTGAGTGGCCCTTGCCGCTGGACGAGTCGGTCGCCGTGCTCGACTCGTCCTTCAACCCGCCGACGTGCGCGCACGTCCACCTGCTCCGCTCCGCCGCCGCTCGCTTCGGCGTCCGCCGGCGGATGCTGCTCCTCGCAAAGCAGAATGCGGACAAGCCGGTTGTTGGCGCGAGCCTGCCTCACCGGCTGCAGATGATGGAGCTGCTCGCGCGCGAGGAGGTGGAGGGCAGCACGGTCTGCGGCGTGACGGCGCACCCGCTCTTTGTCGACAAGGCGCGCGCCCTCCGCGCGCTGTGCGGACCGGGCGCCACCATCTTTCTGCTGGTCGGGTACGACACGTGGGAGCGTGTGGTCGACCCTAAGTACTACCCGGAGGGGCGGAGGGACGACGCGCTGCGCTCCCTCTTCGGCACGGTCGAGGCGGTCTCCCTCTCTCGCGCCTCGCCTCGCCTGGACGTGTCCGTGACACGTCCTCGGACCGTGGCAGGTGGTTGTCACCTCGCGCGACTCGGCGAGCGCGTCGACGATGGCCCCCGGCCTCAGTGCCGAAGGGCAGGCGAGCCGCGAGGGAGGCTGGCCCCGTGAGAGAGCCGTGAGGGAGTCGCGAGGGAGCGGCGCGGGCGTGTGGGGAAGGGGCGCACAGCAGGGGGAGAGCTCACATCGGAGAGAGGCACAGCAGAGAGGTGCCTCTCCTCCTCGAGAGCCGCGCGGCGCCCGCTCGCAGGCGGCTGCGGTGAGGAGCGGGCTGCCCGCCGAGGTGACGCACGGGCGGCTCCACTTCATGCCAAACGACGAGGCCCTCGCCGCCGTCTCGTCGAGCGCCGCGCGCGGAGCCCTCGCCGGCGACGACCCGGCCGCCGCTGCAGAGGTGCTCCCCGATTGCATACGCGCGTACGCAAAGGAGCACGGCTTGTACGAGTAGGGCCGCTGGGAGATTGGGAGAGGAGTCGGCTCTAGTCAGTTGGCCGCGCTGGGCAACGCGCATGCGCACATCGCTCTCTGGCGTCTCGCCTGGGCGCTGGGGTGTGTATGTGTGCACGTCTCAGCTCGCACTCTCGCGCCTCTGGCCTCTCGAGCTTGGGGCTGGGCCGGGGTTGGTAGGGGTAGGGGGTCAATCAGCCATTCGGCGGATGTGCACATTTGTGCGAAACATATGTCAGTCACGGCGTTTACGGTTTAACACACTCGAAAAAACGACGCCACACACCGCGCAATGCGCAAATAACTCTCCCGACTCCGGGCCCCGGGGCGCGGGGGGCCGCGCGCCCGGGCGGTGCGGGCCCGCGCGGCGCGGGGCACCGGGGCAGGCCTGGGCCCCCCCAGAGACCGCGGCAGATGCCGAGAGGGCAGAGGCACAGCGCGGGCAGAGCCTCGTCTCGACTTCTGGAACGGTACGTCCCCACACACGACACGCCGCTCCGGCAGTCAATATTCTGCGCACATACACAGTGTCTCACGCACGGACGAGCTGCGTGCGGCCGTCATACGGCCTTACGTCAACCTCGAGTGGAGATCACCGGAATATCCTCGCACACTCAAACGACGGGGCTCCTCTCCCCCAAACACCACCTCCCATAGTCTCGTCAGCCGCCTCCTCGCGTCCCCGCCTGTGGGTTGTGGAGGGAGGGGATGGCATGAACGCACGGAGAGGGCGAATGCGGGCAGGGCTGTTGCGACGGGGCGCCGGGCAGGGGCGGGGGAGGATGTCTGCGTGGCGATTGGCAGGACGGCAGATGGGGTTCTGCCGCCTGCCACCCAAAAGCCCGCGATGTGGGTCGGTGTCGGAGAGATATTGACCGCTTGCGGCACGGTCGTGACCACCGCGCGCGGCTTCGATTACCTCCAGCGTGCTCTCTAGCTATTGGCGGCTCGGCGGTGTGTTTTGGCGCGCGCGGCAGGTGGTACTGGCACCGTTTACCCGCCGCGCCGCTGCCCTTGCCACCGGCAACACGCAAAGCTGCGGCAGTGCCAGAAGCGGCGGCGGGGCGGTCATCGGAGGCCACGGCTGCATCCGCACGCGCCCCGCGGGTTCAGGTGGTACAAGAGCTGATGGCGAAGGCGCGCACGCAGCTATGACGGCGGAGCTTCTTCGCCTGGCTGTCGCCCGCCAACACGTGGTGAGGACGGGGTGGCCACGTCCAGCCGGCCATGGCGGCGTCAGGGTGCGCTGCCGCCGCTGCGCTTGGACGTGGCTCTCAAGCGGCTCGCTTCCAGGACTGGCGGGTCTGGCGGAGGAACCAGGAAGGAGAAGGCGCCGAAGCTGAGGCACGCCGTGGCGATCGTTGCCGCCCACGCGCGGCCGAAGAAGACCCACCGGTTGGGGTCGCTGTAGCGCATGGGGTCGTTGTAGCGCACGGGCTGCGCGCCGGGTGCTGCGAGGGGCAAACGACGCGACGGCCGCCGGGGGTTTTTTTTTATGTGGTTTAGACCGGAGGTCTACTTGTGCCGAAGCCCGCCGCTTGAAATTTTGACCGCGCAAGATATGAAGGGTGGCTAAGGGCTCTGCTCGCAAGGCGCCCGCGTCGCAGACGCGGTACCATTGACAAATATGCAATATACCCCCACACGCCGCTTGAAAGTATTATGTTTAGCTTTTGCTCCGGGAGTGATCCGAATTCTTGTTCACTCTTCCGCCCGGCGCTGTGTCTCTCGCGGCGCGCGCCAGCGCCAGCAGCCCGATGCTCTATGCCGACAAGAGAGCGCTCGAGACCAACCTGAAGGCGCGCGCCGAAGCGCCACGCGCGCCGGTGCCCGCGCCACCCCGCCGCGACCCCGCCTCCGCCGCGCCGCAGGTCAACCTGCTCGCGATTCGTGAAAAGGAGCTCAACTACTACACGCAGAACTGCCAGGCCGTGGGGACGCAGGCGGCGCTGCTCGCGGGGTTCGCGTACTCGGGCCTCACCCAGGTGGCCATCCCGCACGACCGCGCGTACGCGCTGCGAATCGCGTACCTCCTCGTGACGACGACGGCGATGTGCTTTGAGCTGATCGCGGTGCTGAACACGACGCTGCTCTCGATGATGGGGCCGGGGCTGGCGCTGCGCGGTCCGGACGGCTCGATGCACCCCGCCGTCGACGGGATGATGACCGAGTACCGCACCGCCTACTACTGCTTTGTGCTCGGCCTCGTCTTTTTCCACTTTTCGGCCGCCCTCTTCTCGTGGCTCATCTACGTGCACTGGTCGGTCTCGACGATGGCGCGCGGCGGCCACCTGCTCCCCGGCCCCCCGCCTGCTGCGCCTGCCCTCCCGCCCCTCTCCCGCCCCGCCCCGCGCCTCCTTCCGACCGCCGCCCCGCGCCGGCCAGGTCACGCTCTGCATATGCGGCTCGCTCTTGCTGCTGACGCGCTACGCGAAGCGCGCCCGCCCGCACTTCTCTTCGAGCCCAGGGGAGGGGAGCGTCAACCTCGCCGCCCCCGTCTCCTTAGGCGCGTCTACCTGCGCTTCCGCCTCCCTGCAGAGATGGTCATCACGGGCGCGCTAGGGGCCAGCAGCGGAGGGGAGGCAGTGCGTGGGTCCGTCTCACCGGCCCGCTTGCTCTGCAGGCGCCTTCGAGGCGAGCGACGTGGCCGCCGCCGCCGGGCCCGTCGTCCAGCGGGGCGACGCCGCGAGCGGGTACGTGTCGCGCGAGCAGGCGCAGCTCATTGCGAGCAGCAATCAGTGACTCGAGGGGGGGGGGAGGGGAAGGAGGGATCCGGTACAGTGCCGCCCATGTCCAGTACGTTTGTCTGTCCTGCGCGGCGCGGGGCCCGCGCTTCTCGCGGGCGCCGCCTCTTTCGTGTCGCTCGCTCCCCACTGTGTGTGTGCTGCGTGTGGGTCTCTCTGGTTCCTCTCCTCGCACCTCGGCTGGCAGAGGAGCCACAGAGATGAGGGAAGACACGACGTTGTATAGCTGCGTGAGGAGCTGCGTGTGTAGGCATGCTGTGTTTTGTTACGGGCGCACACGGTGAACGCGGATAAAATCTTTTTTGGTCTCCCAGCTCCCACGCTCCCTCTCCACAACCAGAACCACTTTTCGCACACCCTAGCGCACACCGCAGCTGCACATAAAGTACTGTATAGAGCTTAAGAGGGGCGAAGCCGCCACGAAGCACACGTGACGATATATCTTAATTCTTATTACTTATATGGTGGTCGATGCACAGAACTCACTACTCAGAAGCGCTCTCACGAGAAACCTGAGCCCTGGTCTGACAGACTGACAGCAAACCCCGGACAGCGCCTGACAGTGCCCGACAGCCTGACAGCGCTGACAGCACTTTCTCTGACAGTCTGACAGCACGTATCTGACAGCCTGACAGCAGAGCCTGACAGGCGAGGCGACCCGTCGCTGTCAGGCCCTAACGTGACAGCCTGACAGCTGCCTGACAGCCCGACAGCACACAGTGGCCTGACAGCAGCGCTGACAGCCTGACAGCGGCACAGACCGTACACAGACCCCGTAGAGCCTCTTTCTTGTGCCCCATGAGGGTATAACAAAATTACATGCAAAGACATGTGAGTGTGGTCCATGTAGTCATGGGATGGTCATGGGTCTCTCTTTCAACCCTCCCGCCCCACCTCTGCGGACCCCTCTCCAGCACCGGCGGCTGTGCTACTACAAATGAAGCTACCAGCTAGCCTTCTGGGGCCCTACAGTCATATGCCTACGGCGTCTGGGTGGGGGTGGCCGCCGCCGTCTGTGCCGCCGCCGCCGCCTGTGCCTCTGCGCCGCCATCTGCGCTCCCCAGGCGGCCGCCGCCGCCGGCGTGATCACGCCGTGTAGGAGGGGGGTAGCTGCGTAGCCGCCGGCGTCATCGGCGTCAGCACCCCCTTGATAGTCAGCGCCCTCTTGATAGTGTCATAAGTGTGGCTGATGTGTGTCAGAGCCTGACAGCACCCCGACAGCACCACCTGACAGCACCTGACAGCAACAGCCCAACGTCTAACAGCAGCAGCAGCCTGACAGCTCTCTGACAGCTCCGACAGCGTCTGACAGCAACACCCGACAGCTCCGACAGCACCCGACAGCTACAGATCACCTCGCCTGTCAGACACGCACCCGACAGCACCTGACAGCACTGACAGCACCTGACAGCTGGTCTGACAGAGGCACCTGACAGTGCCTGACAGTGCCCGACAGCCCGACAGATCACCTGACAGCACCTGACAGCCTGACAGCCAGGGCTCAGCGAGAAACCGGTTACACATTTACATATGTATCAAGACCGCATGGGCGGGGACTCTTTTTACCCATCTTTTAGTATATCATTTTTATTTATTTTTATCACCATCACGGCACAGTGTCCACAAATCACTGACAAGGTGTTTTCTGACGCTCATCCGTAACAGCGAATCGGCGTCTGCTCGCCCTTCGCGGCCGACTGGCCTCCCTTCTCAAGATACGCCTGGTGATAGTCCTCCGCCGGCCAAAAGGTGTCGGCGCGTTCGAGAGTCGTCGCCAGCGGCGTGCCGAGCCGCTCAGCCTCGCGCTCGATGGCGGTCTGCGCGGCGAGGCGCTGCCGTTCGTCAGAGTAAAAGATCGCAGAGCGATACTGAGTCCCGACGTCGTTGCCCTGTCGATTGAGCGTCGTCGGGTCATGGACGTCGAAGAAGACACCAAACAGTGTCGTGAGGCCGATGGTGCTCGCGTCAAAGATTATGCGAACAGCCTCTGCGTGGCCGCTCTTGCCCTTCGAAACCGCGCTGTACGTTGGCCGGGGAGTTGATCCACCGATGTAACCTACCTCGGTGCTGATCACGCCTGGCAGTCGCGCAAAGGCGAGCTCCACTCCCCAAAAACAGCCGGCCGCGACCACCAGCGAGGCCACCTCAGATGACCGGCCGGAAGAGTCGACGGCGACCGTGGTTTTGCGAAGCGCTTCGCGCTGCCGCTCACCAGGCTGCTTGCCACCGTACGCGGTGGCGGAGAGCGGCAGCAGCAGGAGCAAGCGCCAGACCATTGTGTTCGTTCGCTTTAGCGCTGCTAGACGGCGCGCCGACGCTGGCTGGGGTGTGGGTGGCGGGCCAAAGGAAAAGAATTTACACAACGCACTCTCTCTCCAGCAGACAGGCTCGACACAGGAAAAGAAAACCGGAACAGAAGGCCGGATCCCTGGCTGGGCGAGAGGGTTTGCTCTGACTCGGTGCCTCGCCTCTTACAGTCTTGCTCGCTTGGCTGATTTTGACCTCAGACAGAGGGAGGGTCCCTCCCTCGGCCGGTCACCTGTCCTGAGGAAGGGTGTAGAGGATGTAGAGTGTACTGTGCTGTATGAATGGTTGGACAACTCCTGACCACGGCGCCGCAGGCGCCTGTTGATAGGTCCAGGTGATAGCCCTGGATGAGCAATGCATACGCCTAGTTGGACCTCAGATCACTCGCCCGCGTCCCGGTGCTCTGCCGTCGGATTTGTGACGCCGCCGCACCGCGCCGCGGCCGGGGGCCCTCCGGAGGCCGAGGATGGCCGTGGCGGACCGGGACGAGCTCTGGGAGGTGAAGTGTCAGTGTATACATTGTAGAGACAGACCAAGGTGCACAATATCTCTCAGTCTAGCTAAGCCAGGGGAGGCGATGCCGGGGCCGTACAGCAGCTTGATGGTGTTTCGCCGGCGTGCGTCCCGGAGCTGTGCCGGACGGGCGGTCCGTGGGAGGAAAACTCAGGGCAACGCCGACGCCGCTCTGATTCGACTTTTAACTTCAAACAAAGACAGTGGCACGCGCCGCAGCGCGGTGCATGCCACTGTCAGGTGTGTTCACGCCGGGATCGTGCCCTGACTAACCTGCCCAACCATTCAGGGCGACGAGTAGAGCGCTGTAGAGCTGTAGAGCTGTAGAGCGCGCTGGAGCGCTGTAGAGCTGTAGAGCTCTACATCCGGCGCAGGCGGACTGCCTCGCTCCGATGTGTAAAGCGATGTAGAGCGCAAATTCACAGTGAAATCACCAAGTAAATCGTGCTCTACATCGCTCTACATCGCTCTACATCGCTCTACATCGCTCTACATCGGAGGCAGTCCGTCGCTCCCGCGCCGGATGTAGAGCTCTACAGGAAGGTGTGCTGCGGGGGGTTCTGCTTGAGCTCGACGTCACCTGGACGTCACCGCCGCATCCATCTTCATCGTGCTGCGAGCGGCCGGGCGTCACATATCAGGGAAAGGAAAGGGGCTGCGAGGGGCTGCCCGGGACAGGACAACGGTAACCGGGACCCGCTCTCGTCGTCGAAGTGACCGAACCGACCCGCCGCTGCACAATGCTGGCCAGCAGTCCGCTTCCCCCCCTCCGCTGCGACCGCCGCCGCATGCGCCGATGTTCTTTGAATCCCGCCGCCTCTCCCTGCGCCGCTTGCCCCGCCCCGCGTCCGTGTCTTGGAGGCTTGGAGCAGATCGAGACGGTGACCACACGAGATGCGAGACATGGTGCGTGTGAGCGACACCGACAGCTCCGACGCGAGCTCGGAACGGGCGTGAGCCACGACCGCTACTGACGCTGAGGGAGGCCAAGCTGGTGGACCGCAGAAACCCCTCAGGTCTCTCGCAGCGTCACCTGATCATGAGCCACCCTGCCCCCCTTTTCGCACGAGAGGCAGCGTCGAGCCATATCAGTCGGACGCGTGCGTGGGAGTGTGCCCCGCCCCCCGCCCCGACTACAACTCGTACGAATCAGGCTGCGCTGTGTTTCAAGACTCGGCATATAGAAGATAAAATGCACAACACCTTCGACGCCCATTTTGTGTTTGGCATGAGCATGCCATGAGCGTGTTGCGCTGTCCGCGTCCGCAACCCGAAATGTGCTCCGAGTGAAAAGCTGCAGTCCCTCGAGGCATGATTCGCGGTGGGCCTCATCGGGGGCCCGCGCTCAACTGCCTCAGGCGGCCACCGCATCGTTTGCGGCATCGTTCTCGGTCACGGCGGGCGCCTTGTTGGCCGGGGACTTGGCGGGCGCCTTGGTTGGCCCTGCTTCCGCGGCCGACTTGGCGACCTTGGGCGGCGAGCCATCGTCGACGTTGGGCTCGCCCTCGGCGGGGCGCTTCGGGGGGGAGGTCTTGTCCTCCGCGGGCTCCTTGGTCGCCTCGGCGGCCGGCTTGCCAGCGTCAGGCTCCGCCGCGGGCTTGTCGCCGGCCTCGGAAGCCGGCGACGCGCCCTTCGTCGCGTCGGCCTTCTCCTCGCCCGCGGTCGGGGCGGGCTCGTCGGCGGGCTTGTCGACGGTCGTGGGCGGCGCGGCCTCCTTCTGCTCGGCCTTCCCCTCCGACCCGGCCTGCGCGCGCACACGCGTCGAAATATTTATGGGGAGGTGGGTTCGGCGGGCGGGCGTGAGGAAGCGGAGAGTGGGCGTGCCTCTGGCTTGGGCTCCGTGAGCTCGCCGGCGGACGGGGTGGGGTCGGCGACGGCGGGCGCTGCGTCCGCCGCGGCCGGCTCTGCGGCCTCGACCTGACGAACGGGGAAGGGGGGTGGGACTGCATGTGCGTCGTCGTCGATCGGGGTCGCGCGCACGCAGGGAAGGGGGGCGTCGGGCGCGCCACGGCTTTCTCGATGCTCGTGGGCGGAGAAACGATCTTCTCGTCGGCGGCGGCGGGCGACAGCGTCTTCGACTCGGCGGCGGACATTGGATATGTGGGAGAGGTAGAGGGCTTTTTTGGGCCGCCAGTTGTTGAAAGGGAAAAGAAATTGGCGGCCCGACGCCACCGCCTACTCCCCCGCCGCCCACTTCGCCACCGCCTCCTTCCCCGCCGTCCCCTCCGCCACCGCCTCCTCCCTCGCCACAGGCGCCTCCCCCCCCACCGCCTCCTCCCTCGCCACCCCCTCCGCCACCGCCCTCCTTCCTCTTCCCACCCCCTCTGGAGCAGGCG
>NW_005197251.1:16731-22830 GCF_000372725.1 Emiliania huxleyi CCMP1516
CCGGGGAGCAGGTGGCCGCCGCGCGCCATCGTCGAGCCCGCTCAGTGAACGTAGATGAGGCTCGAGAAGAGGCCGCATGATAAGCGGACAAAGGAGAGGCCCACCTCCAACCGGTAGCGATGTGCGCCTGCTCCTGCTCACCGCTTGGCTTGTCCTACCCCGCGGTCCCCCCCGTACGACACGGCGCACGCTGCGCATCTCGGCCTTAATTGATGTGATCCAACACGCACACCGGATGCGGGCCCGCGTGACGAGGCGTGGGGCGCACAGCGTGCACAGCTGACCTGTACGCTAGCTTTCCCCTTCTTTCCATGCCGAGCAGGCAGGAGCGGAGAACGCACGTAAGCGGTCCGAACATTAGTCCGAACATTACGGATCAGAATGCTCACGTCTTCAGCTCACTTTTCAGTGTGTGTGGCTCTTTCGAGCATATACCCGAAGGCGGACTGCAGACACGGGGTTTGTATTGGGGTGCGAGAGCGACATCGATACCGTCAGGTACCCAGGGGTTAAACAGCGATAGATGCATCCGAGGCAGCCGAAGGCCTAGAGTCGTTGCAAAGCAATAGATCCTCCACGCTGCCCGGCCCGCAAAGCGTTGGCCAGTGCAGAAATCGGTCCCGAAACGTCACACTGCGGGGCGAGACAAAGAAGCCTCCCGCCCTCGCTCGGTTCGCCACCGCGCGCAGCGCGGCGGCAGACCACCTCGAGGCTTCGAGGCACGCCTGGGGCTGGGGGCGGGCTGCCTCCGCCAGCGTTTGGCGCGCCCACCGGCGGGCTGCCTTCGCTCGCCACTCTGCCATGCGATGGGTCGCATCCCCTCTGCGCCCCGAGGGGAAGGTGCGCCCAGCAATTAATTGGTCCCGCTTGGCAAAAGCGCGAGAATCGGTCCCCCTCGCTCCAGGAACCGATCTGGCACTACACCCGGATCTATTGCTGTTAAGTGCGCCGTAAAAGGGTTCCCATGGTAGCGTGTATCGGGTGTCCCAAGACCTAATGTCTAACTAATGCCAGCCAGCCAAGCAAGCAAGCAAGAACGAGAAAGAGCAGTGACTACGACGCTCGATGGACGGATCGGTCGGGCTCATACCAGCACCCCACCGCGCGGCTGTTTTCGCCGCGCAAGATATAAAGGGTGGCTAAGGGCTCTGCCCGCAAGGCGCCCGCGCGTCGCAGACGCGATACCATTGACAAATCTGCAATATACCCCCACACGAGCAAATAGCAAGAGCGGCCGCACATTGCTCGGTACCCCCCCTGCACTTCTAAGCCCGTCCCTGCTGCTAGCGCTGCTGCTGGGGGGGGGGGGGGTCCCGACCCCCCCAGCAGCAGAGGTTTTGCAGAGCGCACTGGACCCAGCTCCCGCCTCCCGCCGCCCCCCCTCCCGCCCCCTCGGCTCGTGTTTGAGCGGTACGCTCGAGGCGGTTGTGTTCACCGCGCCTTCGAGCCCAATACACCTTCGTCGTGTCGAGTGCTGGCGTTTTACTAAAGACTTGTGACCATGGTGAGTCTATCTTGTACTACCACACATAGGCGCGTATAGTGAGCCACTCACTCGGGCGTCGCGCCTACACCAATAGTCTCATCACCGAGTGATTGCTGGCCTGTGGCGTATGACCTCGCGCGGATATCACCAACGACGAGCATGCGAAGATATTGAGCACTATCCGATGGACTTGTACAGCCCGCTGTGCTCTCCGCTGTGCCACGGCGTATGATGGGCTGCGAGAGCCGTATCTTCCCTCCTTGAAGCAGAGGCGCCGCGAGGCACGAGAGGCGTAGAAGAGAGGCTGGCGTGCCCCGCACCGCCCGGTTGGCAGTAGGAGGCCCCGCCGGTGAGACCACTGATTTTGATGCCGACCATAAATTCTCGCAACTCGAACGCATATGCTACTTACAGCTGCTGTCTGTACAGAGATGCCAGCACCCCCCACAGGCAGAGCGCTCCTGCTGGCGGCCATGGGCTTAGGTGTGCAGGGGGGGTACCGAGCAATGTGCGGCCGCTCCAAAATCCGAATACCGTGCACAAACTGCGTGATGTGACCCGTGCAAGCCTTCAGCTGTGGTGGCGCAAGACATCCGTTGTTATGACCCCCCCCAATGAGCACACCAGCGAGGGAGGGCGAGACGATCAAGGGGTCCCGTACCACACGCGGAATCGATCCTATCCAGTGCTCAAGTGCTCAAGACAAACGGCAGTGGACATGCATACCCAAAGATGTTAATTCAGGCGTGACGCGTGTGGGATTTATGGCGCCACATTTGTCATTTCTGGCGCGTGCTGGCGGCGCGGTGCGTGCAGCAGCGAGCAGGGCGCCGCCCCCCGGGGGGCAACCGGTTGGGCCGCCTCGCGACCCCCAGCTTGCACATTAGAACGTGAGCGAGCAGGCCGACCCTCACTCACAGTTCACAGCTCTCACCCTGGCCTGATTGAGCAGCTCGCCGCCGTTGTCACTCAACGTGCGTCATGCGTGATCGAGCTTGAGGGAGGAGCTCCGCTAACGATTCGGCCGGGCCACCCAACGCCGCCGCCCATACCCGCCACCCACAAAGCGCCTGCTCTACTATCCCACACCACCATCTCCACTTTCCACGGATCATGCCCGTGATAGCACCATCACTGCCGCCGTCCTGGTTTTGAACGTGGCAGCTAGACTCAGGGACTCGGTAGTTGTGACCCCCCTGAGTGAAGGAGCAGGAGAGAGAGCTTTTGTGGTGTTGGTGTACGCAATGACGGGACAGGGTGGTTGTTCTCTCTATCTCCCCTTCTAGCTCTTAGCATGAGCTGCGCCCTGTGTCCGACCCCTTTTGCGCAGCAACACCTTAAACTTTTAGGCCCTCCAAATTCGGGTCGGAGCGTAGCGGAGTGGGTGGGCCCCGAGTTTGAAAAGGGCGACGGACGGGGACGCTTGCTTGCGTCCTAGCCTCCAACAACGCCTCCCCGGCGCAGAGGGGCCCCCGGAGGGATGCTCAACCGCTCCACGCCACGCCGCTTGCGGCGGTCCTCTTCCCAGCTCCGCTGAGGGCGCGGGGTTATTTGAAGAGCGGCACAAGTTCGCCGAGGGGGGGCGGCGGGCGCCTTCGCCCTCCTCGACACGAATATGGGCGTCTGCTGCTCGCGCAAGCGCCTGGAGGTCACCTCCTCCGACATAGATTGGATCAACGACGCGTGGTCCTGCGAGCCAAACTCGGGTGCCTCCAACGTCACCGAAGGAGTGCTGACCGTGTGGGACAAGAATAACCCCGAGGTGACAAACTGGTGCGCCCCGCAAGACTGGCGCGTGAACGCAAACTACATCCTGTCTCTGCCGCAAGGCAACGACTCGATGTTCACCGTGACCGCAACCGTGGACTTTTCAAACGCGACGGGCAAGGATGGGGCCATTAATTGCAATATGTACCTCTGCGGCGGCTATCCTTCAACGGGGACTTGGACGTACGGAGACGCGTATAACGCTGATAAGAGCGGCAACACGCACTCCGAACTCGACCTCTTCGAGACGGGCGATGCCACAGACGAGAATGGTGTTCCCGTCCTCATGCAAGTGACCACTCACGATGCGAACGGCAACCAATCGTACAGCTACGTCGGCTTTGGAGGAGTTGCGCCGGCGCTCGGCGGCGCAACCATCACGATGGCGACCGAGGCTGTGGCGACCGAGCCGATGACGCTGACATGGTCTGTCTACCCTAGCGACAACATGACCCTACGCGTCGTCCAGGGCTCTGTCGACGAGACGTTCGATCTCGGGTCAGCGACATGCCACGGCCACCCGCCACCGCGATGCCAGGTCTCCCTGTAGCACCTGTCCTCCCCACCACTGTAGGTTTGTCTGCATGGACTACGACTCATTGAAATATTCTTCCCTCAGCTGCGGCGTCAACAACTCGTTTGTGCCAACCAAATCCCCGGTGAGCCGCCGCTCCCAGCGATTCTCCCAGGGACCCTCCCAGCGATCTGAGAGCACACGTAAAGCGAACCTCGCAGGCAAGGACGGCAGCGCCGCCCAACGCTTCGGACTGCGGCTGCGCGAGCGGTCCGCCCCCGGGGTATGGGGACTCAGCAACCAGCCAGCCGCGTGGGTGGTGGACCATGTCCGGCCTCTCCATCCCGAACTCCACCACGACGGAGTGCGCGGCGGCGTGGAGCGCCTCGTCGTCGGGCACAGTCCAGCCGATCTATGGTTCAAGCGTACCGGAGGGCAAGGCTGCAGCCGTCTGATACATGCCATAGCAAGCATCACCAGCATAGCAGCAGCACCACGCACGCGCCGCCGCCGCCCCGCCCGCCGCCGCGCCCCGCCTCTCACATCCTTGCACACTGTCTCTCGTGAAATCGCTTTCGGAATCCCTTTCGGCTTTCGCGAGAGAGGGCAGAGCGCACCTCGAGGCGCAGAGCGAGCAGCGATCACCGACGCCGAAACGGCGCGGGGGGCGAGTCGACGGCGTGCGACGCTGCGGGGCGGGGTCGTTTTGGTTTTTGCGTCACCACCGCAAAAGGAAAAAAACCGAACCGGCCTGCACGCTGTGCAGGGCGCACCGCGGCGCGCACGCCCCCCCGGCCCCCCCGCGAAGCGCGATCCCGCGCGGCCGGGGGGGCCGGAGGACCGGAGGTCTGACTCCACGAAGCGGCGCATGCTAGCATGAGTTGACCACAGGATGCGCATGTGGCAATATACGGTGCGAAGAACGTAGAACTTTATAACCGACGACGAGAGAAAGATTTATTTAGATTATCTCGATAGAGAGCGGCACAAAACATTGTGAGGATTGACACGCTGAGCTCCGCTCTCTCACACTGTCGCGACCCAGAGTGCCGAGTGGAGCAGAGAAGCACCAAGAGTCGCCACACAGGCGCCCACAACCAACAGGCGGAGCAGGCGGCCCTCTAGACATGCAGCATCCCCCCCTCCTGCGGCGCCCGCCGAGTCCACAGGCACAGTACAGAAATCACGCTGGCGGCGTCGAGCCGTCGGCCTGAGTCGGCTTGCGGCTGCCGTCGGTGTAGATCTCGTCCATGAGCGCGGACACCTCGTCGTTGTCGAGCTCCTCGAACCGCTTCTGTATCACCGCGTTCTCATAGTCGCGGAGCTGCTTTGCATACGTCATGTCCTGCGCAGGGGAGCAGCGCCGCCGCGGGTGAGTTGGAGCGGGCCGGGCCGAGGCACGTTCACGGGACGAGGGCACCTTGTTGGCGACGCGGAACACGTAAGTGGACGTCCACGCGACCGTCCCCAGCCCGACGTACCTAAGGCGGGAGGAGGGAGGCGGCCGGCAGAGTGAGGAGAGCGCGGCGCGGAGAGGGGTGCCGCCCACACGCGTGCGCGCGCGCCCGACAAGAATCACGTTGCCCGCGCCCACCTGGCCGGGGAGCGGGCGGTCACGGGCGTGCGGCGCGGCGCGGGAAGCTTCAGCCAATCTAGAGCTGTGGACTTTGGCGAGCGGATGCCGTCGGGCGGCTCACCACATCCATGCCCATCTGATCCTGGAGGAAGTTGTAGAGCAGGAAGGGCGCCACGATGCCGATGACCGAGTAGAAGACGATTCCGCCCTTGGTTCCTATGTCCAGGAAGAAGGGCAGCCCGCCCCGCCGCTCCTCTGCAGCCACGGGCGCCGCGTGTCGGCTCGGAGCAGCGGCGGCAGCGCGAAGCGGCGAATGCTGTGCGACCACGCCGGGCGCTCGCGGCGGCAGTACCAGCGCTGACGCGCCGCTGCAGGCGCAGAGCAGAAGGCAGCTGAAAGAGGATCGGGCTGGCAGCATGTGCATTCGGGAAGGCTCCTGGCAAGAGAAGAATAACGGGCTGGGCCCTAAGAGGGGACCAGGATTCCAGAAATTGTTGTGTCCCCTCTCGCGTTGCTCGCTCGCCCGTGCGGAGGGCATGGCCGCGGAGGAGGCGAGTACGCGCTGCCAGGCCTTCCACAGACAGCCTCTTGGGCAGACTGAGGGTCGGCTTTGCGTGGCGTAGCCCGTGCGCTGCGCTGCGCAAAGCTGCGTGTGCTGAAGGTGCATCTGGTGCTTCCTTTCGGAAGTGCGCACCTCCTGCAGCTGGTGGAAGGCCGTGCCGCCGCCCGCCTGCTCCGTGGACAGGGCGGGGAGGC
>NW_005197251.1:22930-25764 GCF_000372725.1 Emiliania huxleyi CCMP1516
GCTTCCCCCCCCCCCGGGGTTGTTTTGGGGGAGCCGGGTTCTTTTAAGAAGGGGGGGCCCCCCCTTTCCGGGGGGGGGGGTGGTCCCTTTTTTGGTGATAAGGGGGGGGGGCCGGAATCGGCCGGCCCTCACTAGGTCCTATTTTTTTTTTGAGGGGGGGCTCCCCCCCCCCTTTTTGGAGCGCCGGCGTCCCCTGGGGGTCCCCCCTTTCCGCCTCCTTTTTCCCCCCGGGGGCGGGCCTTGCCGGTTCCCTCCCTCGCCATCTTTTCTTTGCCCCCTTTCCCGGGGGTTTTCCCCTCCCTCCCCCCGGGGACCGCCTCCCCTTAAGGGGGGTTTTTTTTTATGGCCCTTCCCCCCCCCCCCCCCCTTTGGGGGCTTCCCCTACGGACCCCCCCTTCGCCCCCCCGGGCCCCCGCCACCTCCCCCGCCTCTTTTGCCGTTCCCCCTCCTACCTCGGTGGTTCCCCCCCCCCCCCCCGGCCGCCGTTTCCCTAATCCTCTCTCTCGCCGCCCCTACACCGCCGCCTCCCTCTCCGCTCCCCTCCCCCCCCCCCCCACGCCCCACGGCCGCGGAAGCTGCTCGCCGCGGAAGCTGCTCGACAGGCGTCTGCAACTTCCAAGCTGCGTATTCTTCTTGTATTATCGTCGAGTAGTGCAGGCGTCTCGCAGCTGCGTATTCTTGTATTCTCGTCGAGTAGTGTAGGTACTGCGTGGGGGCGGTACGTGTTCCCGTATCACGTATCACTAGCTCCGAGTAGAGGGGGCGTCCTTGCAGTTAAGGGGAAACCTGGTACGCGGGTCCAACCCTCGGAGAGTATTCTTTAGCTCCGAGTAGAGGGGGTGCGGTCTGCTGCTAGGGGGGCCCAAGGAAGCGCGAGGGAACAATTCCGCCGCTGAGGGAAACCCGGAGCGCTGCCGTATGCCCTCGGAGACCCGTGTTATGGCCCTGCGACCGCGCACCCCCCCCACGGTCGAGGAAGAGGGGGCGTTCTGCAGTTAAGGGGTAACCCGGTACACGGACACCCCTCGGAGACGTGTTATGGCCCTGCGACCGCGCACCCCCGGGGCTAGGGCTCTCTTGCCCGTAACCCGATGCCGAGCGTCCGGCCAACTGGGTGCGCTTCTCAGCTCCCCGGTCCTGGACGTGAGGTTACTGACTGCACTCCAAGTGCTCCAAGTGCCCTCAGCGGAGCTGGGAATAGGACCGCCGCGAGCGGCGTGGCGTGGAGCGGTTGAGCATCCCTCCGGGGGCCCCTCTGCGCCGGGGAGGCGTTGTTGGAGGCTAGGACGCAAGCGTGCGTCGCCCTTTTTCAAACTCGGGGCCCACTCCGCTACGCTCCGACCCGAATTTGGAGGGCCTAAAAGTTTAAGGTGTTGCTGCGCAAAAGGGGAAGACGCTCCACGCACAAAAAGTATATGTATCAGTTCTTACGAACGTACTTCCTCTTAGGCGGACCCTCCCGATGCCAGGACGCATGCGGCCAACAACGCTATTCGTGCGGAAGAGCCACTGCAAGCGGACTGTGCCCCCTGAGCCAATGCGGCGGCGAATGGCAAAGCGCATACAAAAGTCGGGGTCGCAGAGAGCGTCGCGCAGCAGTTGAGCATGCTCGTCGGTCGCGTTGTTTAGGACGCCACGCCAATTATCTGCGCGCCCATCTGTTGCCTGGCATCCCCGGCGAATTCGTCGCTCGTGATCAGCTCCGCTGCCGCTCAAGCTCCGCGACGACGCCCGTGGACTGCACGCGCAGGGAGAGGCGCACGAGCTCCCGCACGGCAAGCGACTTCTCGGCATGCGCCGCCTGACGCCTGTCGGCATCCCATTCTTGCAAGCAAGCCATTTCTACCGACCGCGTATTTGGTCGACGGGACGGACGTTTTGGTACGTTTTGGCACCAGCTGAAGGCTTGCGTCCGCAAAAGCCCGTTGCCAACCCCTTTTTTGCCAGAGTATCGCGAATCAATTGGCCTCCGCTCAAGGTGTGAACATATTCGCTGCGGTCAAAACTCGCCCACAGAACTGCCGCATAGAAAAAGAGAGAAAGCAAGAGGCAGACTCCCTAGGGTGGGCGACGGCTAGCGCATCACACACCTCTCCTTAAAATCCCTGTGTGGTGGCGGCGTGCCGTCCTCCCATCCCTCCCTTGGGTTGTCTGTTTTCTTTCTTTCTTTCTTAGAAAAAGAAATCATGTTGCGCTCAATCAGCCGGCTGAATTTACTTAGCTTCGATCGACAGAGGAGGCTTGAAAACTGAGCCGCCGAAGACACGGTCCGCGAACCTTACCCGAGCCATGTCGGTCACCAACGCCAAGGGCTCGAGCGACGTCCCGCAGTGGGCGACGGACCGAGCTCGCCAGATCGTGCAGCCCGGCGAGAACATCCTCGGGATTTATGTCGTATCCGATGAGAATCGCAAGAACGCGGTCAAGCAGCCGATGGCGTGCTTCTTGGCGATGCCGTGTTTCTGGCCCCATGCCCTACTCATGTCGCCTTGCCTCTACGCCGCCTGTCAATCTGGCAACAAGATTCTCAAGAGCACCGTCTACATCATCACTGACAAGCGTCTGTAGGGGTCCCGTACCATGCGGAATCGACCCTATCCAGTGCTCAAGTGCTCAAGCGTCTGTACAAGTCGGTGGACGCCGGAGAACTGGGCTTTGTTTGCTGCACGCCTGGCCGCGACTCGGGGGACGTCCCTCATCAGGACATCTCGGGGCTCAGCCTCGACATGCCAGGCGCGGCGTGTGGCACCCAGTGCTTCCCTGTGCAGCAGGTGATTGTCAGCCTGCCTCTGGGCCACCCGCTCGCCACTGCGGGCGGCCAAAACTCGTCTGAG
>NW_005197250.1:0-1463 GCF_000372725.1 Emiliania huxleyi CCMP1516
GCAGTCGCGACGCCAAAGAGGAACGATCGGTCAAAGCTGAGCGCGCTCGGATACGCCGCGGCGCTCGGCGGCGGAGGCGGGGGAGAGGAGGCGAAAAAGTGGTGCCAGAACGCGAGCCCGCTTTTTGGCGGCGACGTGGAAGGCCGATCGAGCGCGGGCGTCCCCACTGACGGCTGGACTGCAATGGCTGCAGCGACCATTTGTGCGACCATGCGTCGTGCACTCCCTTGGGCGATGTTATTGAGAAACTGGAGTGATTGCTGGGGAGGCAGGTCGCAAGACTGAGATGAGACCGCCAGTGGAGTTGGGAGTCCACCGTGCACCGCGCTGCGAGCCTGTCGTGTCCCTTGTCAGGAGCAGGAGAGGAGCCCCACCTGTGTCCCTGATCGTCCTTCCAAAATCCTGCTCGTGCAGGTGGGGACCCTGTCCTCCTCCCCCAGGTGGCGCGACGGGAGGCGTTGGCGCCCCGAGATCCGCCTCGCAAAGTGCGTGCGGCGGCGCGTGTGGCACCAGCGCCGTGGAGGCCGTGAGCGAACAGTGATAACTTGTATGTCTTTCCCGCGATTTAACTCACTAGGCGGCGCAGCGTTTTCTTTGTTTTTGCAAAAAGCCGGCGGGCTCTCGCCTGGTGCTACCTGCCGCATCCCAGCTCTCCCTCAGGCGTGCTCTGCCCTTCCTGCATCAGCACTCTGCGCGTCCGCCGGTCTACAGCCGAGGTCAGGCCACAGGTTTTTGCGCCGACCGCTCGCGCAAATGTAGCAGACGCGCCCGCCTCTCACAGCCCCACCACTCCGCCGCTGCCCTCGCTTTCGTGAAGCATGCCCTGTCTCACTCGGGCCCTCCTCCCCTGCGACGGCCCCCGCAGGCTCTCGGGACACTGTCGGTCCCCGCAGGCTCACCACCCTGCGCCGTCCCTGCTCCTCGCGGCGCCGTGAGCGGACGCAGCGTCCACCAGCATGTGCGCCAGCCCAGCAATCCCTCCTCACCGCTCTCCCCGGGCACCAGCCTGCCCTACCCTTCAACCCCCGTCAGCGTCTGACCCGGCTCTCCCCAGCCTCGCCTCCACCGCCCCTCCTTCCCCGCTCGCCATCGGCGCGAGTAGCTCCCGTCCTCCGCACACCGCGGCGCCGCGCCGCTGCCCTCCGCACACCGCCGCGCGCCATCAGCACCCCCATCAGCCCCGCCATCTGCAGCGCCGTCGACCGCCGTCCTCCGCCCCCTCCTCCTCCCCTGTCTTCCTTCCGTTGTGATCAATGGTGCTGTGTTTCCACCGCAGCCGAGCCGACTTCTCTTCCCTCCCCACTGCCCACATCCCGGCCACCCTCCCGACCGGGCGCTACCTCACTTCGGGCCTCCTCTCCCGTGTCCCCGGCAGGGCTTTCGCGACACGGTCCCTCCCCCTCCTTCGGAGGCGCGGCACCCACCCCTACCTGTGGCCCACACAGCATCTGCCCCTCTCCCCC
>NW_005197249.1:0-1463 GCF_000372725.1 Emiliania huxleyi CCMP1516
GCTGCACAGAGATTACGCCAGCGGTAGCAGTGCTGCTTGGGGACACAACAACATTGCTCGTGGCTGAGCTGGCATAAGCCGCCGCACCAGCCTCTGCGGCTGCAGCGGTGCTTCGGATCGCGTCGAGCACCGCGCCTGTATCGTGCAAGAGCAAAGCCTCGAACGTACTGAGGTCGGCTATCCCGAGTTCGTTGAGCAGACCCTCCAGCACAATGCTGAGATCGTCCGTGCCATGTGTCGCGTGTCCAACCAAGGGAACGGACGTCGCCGAAAGTCCTCAGTCACGCCGTGTATCGCTTGGCCAAAGTACAGGTTTCGATCCGGGCCACCGCAAATTTTGATCAGCAAATTTCGAGGGGCGGCCGCAAATTTTGAGGTAGATTTTGATTGTCAAAACGTGTCCGTCTTGGGACAGGATAGAGCATATAGGCGGCGAACATCCAGGTGCGCAGGGACATCGCGACTCTGCCCGCTCGCTCGACCCTTTTGCCGCGAGAGGGCGCCGGCCGCGTGTAAGAGGTGGCTGGCGGCCTGGCGCCCTGAGGCGGCATTTGCGATTTGGTGGGGTCAGCGTGCGGTGCTGAGTCTTACTCGTCGGCGCTGGGGCCAGATCCCAGCGCAGAACTCTGCAACGCTGGCATACAAACCCCAAAAGAAGACGAACCCGCAGCCTAACCCTAACCCTAACCCTAACGCTGGCATATACAGACACAACAAGACTAACCCTGACCCTAACCCTAACCCTAACCCTAACCCTAACCCTCTAACCCTAATAACCCTAAAACCTAACCAACCCCCCAAACTCCACACCGCAAATGTGAAAGATCTTGATGAAAATCAGGCCCGACTGCAAATTTCTTCAAAATTTTCGCAGGCGCTCCGCGCCTGCAGATTTTGAAATTAATTCGACAAAATTGGTACCTGGCCCAATGTATCGCCTGCCGCAAGCGCTGGGGCGCACGCTCCGAGGCGGCTGGAGCCGCTTCACGCTCAATTTGGGCGCTTTTTACGCGATTTTACGGAGTTACGGATTGGAGGGGGGTGGCGGTCCATAGGGGGAGGGGGAGACGCCGATCTACGAATCAAGTTGGTGCCGGCTCGACAGTAGACGTCGGCAAGAAAGAGCGAGACGCCTCGAGCGACCGAGACACAGGACGCAAAGCCCCACGAGCGCACAGGGCGCAACTATCGGCCCGCTAGGCCGAGCTCGCCGAGCACGGGCGCAAAGTCGTCGGCGAGCAGCAGCATCAGCTGCTCCTTGCTCTTCTTGCCGGGCAGCCCCACCAGCCGCAGCGCCTGCTCTCGCTTTGCCCGCTCGAGCAGGTTGCGCACTGCCCGGCCGTTGCCACACTCGCGGTCGCGCACCGCGACCATCGCGCGGAATATGCTGCCGAGGCTGGCACGCGCCTCTAGCGCGATCACGAGCTGCTCGTCGGCGAGCTGCGCGTCGGTGATCGCCATGA
>NW_005197248.1:0-1463 GCF_000372725.1 Emiliania huxleyi CCMP1516
GGGCGGCGGCGCAGACGGCTCTCCGCCGCCGACGCCTTGAGGGTCGCGCGCGGCGTCTCGGTCATCACGTCCCACAGGCGGACGCAGCAATCGCCCGAGCCGGTCGCGAGGGTGCGCCCGTCCGCCGAGAACTGCGCCGATAGAATCGCCTCCGAGTGGCCCGACAGCGTCGACGTGCAGCGCGTGACTGCGCGCACGCGAAAGATTGCTTGCGGCACGTACACGACCCGCAGAGTCTGCTCGGCCGAGGCGGAGCCGAGCGCCTCGCCGAGCGTGCCCGAGACCTCCTCCTCCGCCACGTAGAAGGCGTACGGGACACGATCCTCGTTGCCCAGCAGCTCGTTCAGGATGAGCTGCAGCTGCGGCGCCGTCGTGTCGGCCGGCACGTCGAGCTGCGGTCCCGTCCGCTCGCCCTCGGCGGTCTCGAACTGCGCGATGAGGGTGCCGCCCGCCGCTGGCGCGGCCGACTGGTTCGCAATGTCGCGCGGCGCCGCCGCCGTCACACCACGCCTGGTGCATGCTGCCTCGAGCTCCGCTCGTGTCCCGGTGGCAGGCGCGCCGTGCGAGGAGGCCAGCTGGCGGAGCTGCGATATGCTGAGCTGAGAGAGCGGCACCGGCGCGGCACCGGGAACGTACGACGACGGGGCCGCGGGAGGCTCCGTGGTCATCGCTCAATTCGGTGCGAGCGGGGGGCTCGTGCCGTCGAGCGAAGACACAAGAAATCGTTTGTCAGATTCTTTCTGAGCGTAGCCTTCGATGTTATGAAAACAAACGCAAGGCGGACATGGCATATCGCTCTCGGGCTCACAGACATCCCTCACACCCGCGCACACCCGCCGCCCCCGCGCGCGCCCCACCCCGGCCGGGAGAAAGGGGAGTGACAGTTTGGGACTCGCAAGCCCGAGTATGTTGAGTCCTGGCTCAACAACGCAGATAACAAGAGGGGGTGGTCCGGCTCACAGGTCCGGCTCACGCGCCTCGAGCTCGCCATCTACCGCACTGAACACTTCCGCCCCCTCGCTCCCAGCCCATCCACCCCGCCCCGGGCCGCGCCGCGCGATCTCGGGCGATCTCGCGCTATCTCGGGCGATCTCGGGGCCGCGCCGCGCTATCTCGGGCGATCTCGGAGCGTCGCTCGCGCGGCGTCACACCTGCTCAAAAAGGAAGGAGGTTGGAGGCAGGAGGTCACGCCCCATCCAGAGCGCCGCCGTCGCCGGGTTTTTGGCCCCCGGGTCGTCGCCCGACGGTTGCTGCGCGGGGCAGCAGACCGTCGGACGGCGCGACGACGCCCCGTCCGGCACGCTCCCCCCTCCACCCGGCTATTGCCGCACGAGCGCCCTCAGCGGCGGAATTTTTCCCTCGCGCTTCCTTGGGCCCCCGGCAACGCCGACGGACTTCCCGTCCCCCCACCTGCGCCGCAATCACCGCCGTGATTGTCGGCGCTGCGCCCCTTGGCGCCTGTG
>NW_005197247.1:0-1463 GCF_000372725.1 Emiliania huxleyi CCMP1516
GACGCACAGCACACAGCTCACAGGACAGCTCACGAGGTGGCGCTGTATAGTGGGGTTCTCAGGGACCGACACGGGAGAAGAAGGTGGAGCACAGGGACGGGGACACAGGACTCACGAACTGATATCCCACCCCGCGCCGGGGGCGGTGGCGCGCGCGAGCGCCGGGGTATTTGGACCCGCAGTCTGGCAGGCGCCAGGCCACAGATCCGCCGGCAGAGCCTTCAAGCCGCATCCGCGATCCGCGCCGGCTCTCAGAAGAGATCCGGCGCGGTGCTGACCGCGTCCTCGCAGCGGACCGAGTTCACGATGATGTCCGAGGAGAAGCGGTGCAGCTGCGGCACGATGCGGTAGTCGCACAATGCCGCATTGCGGTTTGCGGCACTCCTGCTGCAACGCGCGCGCGGCGGTGAGGAGAGCGCGAGCCCTTGAGCTGCTGGAGTCAGTCCATCGCCCGCGCATGTGCGCTGGCCTTGAGGTGGTTCCACCAACAACTGGCCCAGGGGTTGTGACCCTGCGCAAAGCGCAGGAATTTGCCGAGCGCGCCCTTGGTCCTAGGGCCCCGCTCGGGGAGTTGAAGGCGGCCGCCGTGGTGCGCGTAAGGGTTCCGGAGAACCTCTTGGCACCACGCGAGTGGCGGCCGCCACTCCGACGCGCCGCCGGTGGCGCCGCGCAGAGCGCGCAACACCACCAGAGGTGCGCCCAAAAGCCACGGGTAGCCTTGTCGCCACACGTCTTGTAAAATTCGCTTAGGGACACCACGACAAACACGGTACAGGATCGAGGTGCACGCTGCAGAAGCAGTGTCGTCCCCCCTCTCCCCGACGGCGATGGCGGTGTGTGACCGATCGAGCTACAAGAGGAGCTTGTTCAGCAGGATCCGGGATAGTCAGATGCACTACCTCACTGGGCCTGAGACCACCACACGACCCTCCCATCACCGTCTCGGATTTATGTGGAGGATCTTGTAAGGACGAACGATCAGGGACACAGGGGAACGGGAGCGGGGAGCGCATCGCGACACGGAGGGGGGCTGGGCAGGGTCCACCCACACGACAGGGTCCCAGGGATTCCTCTCTCGTATAGGACGGGTTGCATCCGGCGGCACGGCGGCAGCCGTCGAGGCATTCTTCCCGTACCTAGGATCCCTAGGTATCACCCTCCATACCGGCTCGCCAGTCGCCACCCTGCCTCTGCAACGATGCTCGGTGGTGGCAGCTCCGATTCCGAGAGCGTCATGAGCCAAGCGAGCGACCAGCGGCCGCCGCGCACGCCCCGCTCCATGCCTCACCTCGGCCGGATCCACTGGCCAGATATTGGCCATGCCGGTGACCTCTGCAAAGGGCACGGCGGCTTCAGGCGTGAGCATGTGCGCCGCCGGTCCACGGGCAGGGAGGAGGACTCGTCCCCAGCGTGCGGCCAGCCGCCATTCAGCGTGCCCGCAGACTCTGGCTGGAGCGCTGTGC
>NW_005197246.1:0-1462 GCF_000372725.1 Emiliania huxleyi CCMP1516
CCCCGAATGTTTTTTGTGCGTGTGCGCAAACCCGGTTTCCCCCAGGTTTTTGGGGGGGGGGGGGCTCAGACGTGGGGGAGACTGAAACTTGATTGCTCATGCACCCCCGCTTGATTTCCCTACGCCAAAACAGGAAAGGGCGACGGATTAGTTGAGGTTGCGAGTACGGCAGCTATTGCGAGCTGGCGGGTTTACGGCGTTGCGTGCGACACAAGGAAGGTCGCGTGTGCGACGAGGTCAATGGATCGGATTCCGTCCTCAAACAAGGGAGGGCTCACGATGAGGGTTATTTTTCACCCCATTGCCTCCACTGCCGTTGCCGCTGCCGTCACCGTAAGGGCCGACCCCGTTTTTAATCACCACCGTTGTTACCGTCACAACCGCCACCACCCCGTTACCGCCGCCCCGCGGGAGTTGTCGCCCGCCATTACACCGTCCCCTCCGCCGCCGTTGTCCCGCGGGTTGCCGTTGCCCCCGCCGCCGTGGCCTCCGCCGCCGTGGCCTTGGCTGCCCCCCCCCCCCCCCCCAACGCTACCGCCGCCGTCGCGTCACTACCACTGCACCGCCACCGGAGTCGCCGCCAGCCCACAACCGCCACCACCGTCACCGCCGCCACACCGTCACCGCACCGCCACCATCGTCGCCTCCGATGCCGTCGCCCCCGCCGCCGCCGCCCCCGCCGCCGCTGCCCCCGCCGCCGTCGCCCCGGCCGCCGTCATCACCGCCACCCCCGTCACAACCACCGTGTCGCCGTCACAACCTCCACCACCGTCACCGCCGCCACCGTCGTCCGCGCCGCCACCATCCGATCGTCAGACACCTCTGCCACCAAGATCGACCCCGTCGCGGTTCGTCCCCGCCGCTGTCGCCTTCGATGCTTTCGCCGCTGACGCCGCCATCACCGCCGCTCCACGTCATAAGCACCGTCCTCTCGCTACAAGCGCCCCACAAGTCAATCGCCACCATCACCTCATCACCACGCCGCCACTGCCAGCCGCCACGCCGCCATCCCCTGCCGCCGTCGCCCCTGCCGCCGTCGCCACCGCCGCCATCGGGGCGTCGGCGAGGTGGCCTGGCGGCGGCAACGGTGCTGGTGACAGTGACGATGGAGATGGCGGCGGTAGCGGCGGCGGCGGCAACGGCGGCAGTTTGTAAGGGTAATCGCCGAAGAAATTGTTTGTTCTTCTGTGAGAGTCGTTTTTCTCCCGCCCCCGTCACAGGGAAGGTGGAGCGGGCACGTTGTACGAGCGAGCAGGAAGTTTGGAGCACTTGGAGCACTTGGAGTGCAATCATTAGCCTCACATCCAGGGCCGGGGAGCTCAGAAGCGCACCCAGCGGGCCGGATGATCGGGATCGGGTTGCGGGCAAGAAAGCCCTAGCCCCGGGGGTGCGCGTTCGCAGGGCAAGGGCCTTAAAGTAAACACAGTTCTCCGAGGGTTAGTACCGCGCTCAGAGTTTTTTG
>NW_005197245.1:0-1462 GCF_000372725.1 Emiliania huxleyi CCMP1516
AGCGCCGGTCTACCTGGCCGCCGTCCTCGAGTACATGGCGGCCGAGGTGCTCGAGCTCGCGGGCAACGCCGCGCGCGACAACAAGAAGTCGCGCATCATCCCCCGGCACATCACCCTCGCGGTGCGCAACGACGAGGAGCTCAACAAGTTCCTCGGCGGCGTGACCGTCGCGCAGGGCGGCGTCCTCCCCAACATCCACTCGGTGCTCCTGCCGAAGAAGTCCAAGAAGGAGTGAGCTCTCTGCTAGCCTTCAACCAACCCCCGGTGTTTCTAAACACCACCCTTCTCTCAAGGCCTTCCCCACTCCCCTCGCCCTGTGTGCCCATCGAAGCTCTCTCCACCATCGTTTCTTTTTTCACTGTTCCCGCCGGCCTGTGGCCTGTCTGTCCCTGTGCGCCGGGGATCGTGGCATTTGTGTGCTCTTCGTCGATAGAGCGGCGCTTGGGGTTGGGCCTTGGCCGGCCCGCTTGCTGCTCTACCCAGACGTGTGTGCGTGTGTGTTTGTTCTCTGGTATGTTTGCTTTCCTTCCGACTTCCGTATATAATGGGTTGCGCTCCAAGTTATTCGTTGGCCTAAGGTTTCTTCTTTGAGGCTCGCGGGCCCGCACGCCGCTCTCGCTCTCCTGGCGAGACTTAGAGCCGGATGCCCGCTCGCTCCGCCCTCCTCGCCCTCGCCGCAGCCGCCCAAGCGTGCCCCGCGTCGGCGGTCACACTCGACGCCCGCCGCACGCTCTCCCGGGCGGAGGCGCGGCGCGTGTACGACGGCTTTGCGCGGAGAGGCCACATCGGCGGCCGCGACGCCTCTGGCGGGTACGGCGGGCCGGCGGTCGAGGCGCTCCTCTCGATGGCGGCCTTCGCCGACGCGGAGAGCTGCGTCGAGTTCGGCTGCGGCCAGGCCAAGCTGGCCAACCTCGTGCTCGCCGAGCACCCGTCGCTCCGCTGGAGCGCCGTCGACCAGAGCCCGGAGATGGTCGCGCTCGCGCGCGCGGCGATGCGGCCGCACGGGCGCCGCTTCGCCGTCGCGCTCACCGGAGGCGAGCCGGAGGCGGCCGCCGTGCCCCAGCGCGTGGACCGCTTCGTCTCGACGTACGTGCTCGACCTGCTGTCCGAGCGGGACATGCGCGGCCTCCTCGGCCGCGGCCGCGCGCACTCCCGGACATGTCCGTGACGCGTCCGCAACACGTCCCACACAGGTACGCCGTCCTCGACTCCGCCGAGCGCGCCCTCGATCCGGAGAGGGGGCTGCTCCTCCTCGCCGGCATCACATGGGGCTGGCGGGACAGGCGCCCTCCTCCGCGACTCGCCTCCTCCGCGGCTCGCCCTCCTGCGACACCCGCGATGCTCGCCCGGAACACGCCCACGACACGCCCGAGACATGCCCGGGGCTGCGTGCTAGACGACGTGCTAGACTGCGTGCCAGGCCTCCTCCTCGGCTGCCTGCCAGTCGGGTTGCCTGCCACCT
>NW_005197244.1:0-1462 GCF_000372725.1 Emiliania huxleyi CCMP1516
CTCCTCGCGCAGCGCCAGCTTGAAGTGGCGCGCCGCGAGCGGCCAATTCTCGAGATGCTCGTAGACGGTGCCCTTGAGGAGGAGCATCGCCGAGCACAGGCTGCCCAGCGGCGGCCGCGCCTTGCCGCCGCCCGCCGCCGCCGCCTCCGCCGCCGCCTCCTGCGCCGCGTGCTCGAGCACCGTGTCGTCGAGGGTGGCGAGGCACTCGTCCCACTCTTGGCACTCAGCGAGGCACTTGGCGGTCAGGTAGGTGAAGCGCGGCGACGACGTCGCCAGCCGATGCTGCCGCAGCACGTGCAGCGCCCGCCGGTGCTGCCTCGTGAACATGAAGGCCTGCGTGAGCAGATACACGTCGTCCGGCGCGCCGCGGGACATCGTGACGAGCTTGTCGGCGAGAAACACGGCGTTCTCGTACATGTGCTTGCCGATCGAGTCCTCGACGATGTATCGGAGGTGGGCGAGGTCGGGCATCCTGACCGTCGTAGTTCAGCGTCGGGAGCTGGGAAGTAGCCCCTGCCTCTTGGGCCCTCTCACCTGTCGGGAGTGTGTATGCCCCAGCCGCAGGAGCCTTCGCCAACTAAAAAACATTACTCGATCACTCCAAGCCGTAACTGATTTTGGCCCATGCGCATGCTCTTCCTCGTGCTCGTCGCGCGCTCGGGAGCCGGAGTGGCGGGGTCGGAGCTGCTGCAACGGCGCGAGTGGCCGCGAGGGGTCGTGCTGGGGCTCGCCAGAGAACGAGGCCACGGCGCGGCGCTCGCGGCGGCGCACGGGGCAGCTTTGAGCAGTGCAGCGCCTCAACATCAGCTTCAAGCAGTGCAGCGCAACGCCAGTGGCCTCTCTGGAGCTGTGCGGCGGCTGGCGGGCCTGTGCGACGGCGCCGATCCGTGGGCTCGGGACGCGCAGTCGGCTCGCGTGCCGGTTGCCGAGTCAGCCTGGCTGGCGAGAAGCGCCAAGGCCTTCCCTGCATTCTGGGCGCTGCCCAGAAGTGCGCAGTGCCTTTGCTGCGCCGACGGGCGGCCTCGATGCGGATCGCCGCGGGTGGCGTGGGAGCCTCCAGTGGCACGGTCGTTGGTCAACACCGCGGCGCGCGCGCGCCGCGAGTGCTGCACAACAAGCGGAGGGCATGGGCGGGCGCTCTATCGCTTTCCGGAGCCCAACTTTGACTATCGATTGCCGCCGGTTATTATAACCGATGGGAGATCGTTCCGGCAGACGAAGGGATTCAACGCGGCGATAACTGCCCGAGACGTCCCTAACCTTTATTTATTTCTGCCCTGCTTCAGGAACCGGAGGCCGACTTCCTCAACCAACCAAACCTCATTACCGACTGCCGGTCGTTGGGGACACGTGACTCCTGCAAAGGGCAGTGTCTCCACCCGGGAGTCGGACATTCCAAACCCCCCCCGGCCCCCTCTCTCTCCCCCCCCCATCCTAGCCCTCTTTCTCTCTCCTCCTCTTC
>NW_005197243.1:0-25512 GCF_000372725.1 Emiliania huxleyi CCMP1516
ACCCTAACCCTAACCCTAACCCTAACCCTAACCCTAACCCTAACCCTAACCCTAACCCAAGGTGGCGGCAGCCAGTTTGCGGCAGCAGTGCTTGTTTGCAGAGACAAGAGGTTCCAGCAAATCCTAGTCAGCGGCAGCCAGTTCGCGGCAGCCAGTACGCGGCAGCAGTTCTGTGTTTCGAGAGACAAGAGGTAGTCCCAGCAAATCCTAGACGGAGGCAGCCAGGTCGCGGCAGCCAGTACGCGGCAGCAGGTACGGAGAGTTTCGAAGAGCAAGATATGTTCCAGCAAATCCTAGTCGGCGGCAGCCAGGTCGCGGCAGCTCAAGTTCACGGCAGCAGGTAGTACACAAACAGGGAGACAAGAGGTAGTTCCAGCAAATCCTAGTCGGCGGCAGCCAGGTCGCGGCAGCAGATAGTGTGTTTCGAGAGACAATAGGCAGTCCCGGCAAATCCTAGTCGGCGGCAGCCACACAGGTAGCGACAGCGCAGCCATGTCCCTAGAGGCTAGAGAGAGATCAGAGCCCAATAGTAGCCAGATCCAATCCTAGCCGAGAGCGGCGGCAGCCGCGGTAGAGGTTAGAGAGATACTCGAGCCGATTCTAGCCAGCTCCAATCCTAGGCTACGGCGGCGGCAGCTCAGAGCTCAAGGCCTAGAGAAGTCCAATCCGAGCCTAGTCTTAAGCGGCGGCAGCCGCGGTAGAGGTGTGAGTACAATCCTCTTCTCAGGCCCTAGCCTCTAGCGACGCGGCAGCTCTAAACAAAGACAAGATCTTAGATAGGAGCTCGGCGCCGGCGTGCTATCGCTCGCCTCGAGCGGCGGCGCCGCGGGAGTTGGCGGCGGCGCGGCGATCGACGACGCCATGCAGAACGGCGCCACGCCGCTGTACATCGCGTGCAAGCAGGGCCCCCTCGAGGTCGCCAAGCTCCTCTCCTCCTACGGCGCCACGCCCGAGGCGGTCGCACACAGCCGCGGCCACGCCGACCTCGCCGCCTGGCTGGTCGCCAGCCGCGGCTGGACGCCGCTCGCGCACATCGAGAGCCTCACCGCCACCCGCACTCTCTCCCTCCTGCGCAGCGGCGCGAGCCTGCACGAGGGCGAGTATAGGGTGAGATTTCAGGTCTGCTCCATTGTCTGCCAATTGGCAGCGTGAGCTGCACACAGCTCGTTCGAGCGCCACTTTTCTCTTTTGGCAGGTTCGACGCGCGCGCGCGTGCGTGCACGTGCAAGTGCAACAAACGAACGACACGCCAAAGCCTTGCAGCGCACCTTTTGTGTGCGGTGTCCTCCAATGCATCTTGGATCCGCGGCGGGGCGACGATCTCCAGCGTCCGATCACGCGGTCGAGAAAGAAGGCGGGAGAGCCGACCGCCGGCCGCCCACAGTCGGAGGCGGGCAAGCCGGAGAGGCTCTTGCGCAGAGACGAGGCGCAATACAGGGAAAAGAATTCAACAAAAATAACTCTCTCGCACAGCACACAGGTTCGACCCGGCCCGGCCCTTTTGAAGGCGCCGTCGTCCTCGGAAAAAGAAATCGCACTTCGCGAAGACGCAAACACGGGACCTCCTCTCCGTCAGAGTTCGCTCCGAGGTCTCCGCTGGTTCTCCCCTCCACGCTGGCCCCGTGGCGGCATGCTCGTCTCCTCGCTCTGCGCTCCGCCCTCCCATATGGCCCGGCGGACGCCACCTCCGTCTCTGCTCTGCGAGGGTCCATCCGTCGCCGCGCCCTGCGGCCGCTCCGTCGGGCTTCTTGCGCTCGAGCTCGACGGCGACAGCGAGTTCTACCACGTGACCTCCGGCGGCCGGCGCTGCACGCTGCACCACGTTGCGGACTCGGACTGGGCTCTGCGAGACGGCTCCGATGACGAGCCGCCGCTCGAGCTCGGCTCTCCCGAGCAGATTTTCGATCTCGCCATCCGCCCGCAGCCTGGCGCCGAGGAGAGACTCGCAGCTGCTGCGCCGCACTGGCCGGCCCGCCTGCGCGACCGCCTCGCCCGCCGCCGGGTCGCCGGCCGCGGCACAGTCGCGCTGGACGCCGGCTGGTTCCTCGAGGCGCTCGGCGGCGCGGAGCCGATTCCAACGCCGCTCCTCTTTCCGGGCGGCGGCGCGGCGCTTGGCCTCTCCGGCCTGCAGGCTGCGGCAGCCGTTACGCGACGGACCGCCGTCTCGCTCCGGGCGGGCCGCTGCGACGTCGCTGATGTCGCCTTTGCTGAGGTTCTGCAGCGCGCGATTCGCGCCGAGCGGGCGGCTGGCGGCAGCAGCGCCAGCGGCGGCGACGACGTGTGGGGTGGAGCGGGGCGGCTGGTAGGCGAGTATGTGAGCGGCGAGCTGGCGCAGATCGGCGATGATGTTGCGGCAGGCTGCCGCGAGGCGATCGGCAAGGGCACGCTGCGCGTCGACTTTCCGGCCGAGGAGCAGAGGCGGTGCGGAACCGCTGCGGCCCGACCCTTCTCTGACTCTGCTCCTGAGCCGTCCTGCAGGCGCCGCTCGGCCTCTCGCTCGGCCCGCTGCAGCCGTCCGGCGAGGCGGCGGGCGCAGCCTCGGCTGGCCTCGGTGCGGAGGTTGGCGAGGTGGAGGAGGGAGGCGTTGCCGACGAAGCCGGGGTGAGGGCCGGCATGCTCTTTCACCGCCTCGAGGGGCCGGACATGCTCTTGATGCGGGGAGGCGCCCCCGCCCTCTCCTTCGAGGCGCTCCTAGACGCTTCCTAGACACCTCCTAGACACACCTCTTATACCCCTCCTAGACCCCTCCCGCTGGTGCCCCGCCCACTCCGCTCGAGGCATCGGCCGCCCGTCGCCACCCGGGCGGCTCCGCGCCTCGCTCCCAGGCGATTCTCGCCGAGGTTGACGCGAGGCGCGCGCGGGGCGGCAGCCTCACCGTCGTGTTCGACACCGCCGTGCCCGCCGCGCGGCTCTACGCGGTCGAGCTGCCCGCAGTGCCGGCGCTGCGCGCTCTCGCCACCGCCGAGGGGATGGCGGGGCCGGCGAGGCTCGAGCTGGGAGAGGAGCTGGCTCGGCTGTGCGAGGAGGGCGGAGGCGGCGGCGGCGAGGGAGGCGGCGGCGACGAGAGAGGCGGCGGCGGCGAGAGAGGCGGCGGCGAGGGCGGCGGCGGCGAGGGCGGCGTGTTGTGGTCGGAGGAGGAGGCGAGGCTGTTTGTGGGCGACGCGGGCTCCCTCACGGCTGCGCATGTCGACATCTGCCCGCAGCTCGAGTTTGCGCACGGTTCTCACGGACGCCGCCGGAGAGACGCTCCGCCCCTCGCCCTCACTCTCGCGTGGCGTCCCCTGCGCAGGCCTGACTGGGCTCAAGCTGCTCGGAGTAGCGACGCGCGAGGCCACGCCGCGCCTCGCCGCGCTGCACGCCGCCGACTACACCCAGCTGGACGCCGCCGAGGCGCGGCCGAGGCATCGCAGCGGCGGCGCCCGTCGCCGCCGGCTCAGGCGGAGAGGGGCCTGGAGCTGTAGGCGCAGGCCGAGCTGCTCGCGACGCGCGTGCCGGTGGACCGCCCTCTCGACGACGCGCAGCGGGCGCTCTTGCTCGACGAGGCGGTGACGGCGGTGGCGCTCGAGCCAGGCGACCTCGGCGTCTTTGACTCTGGCTGCCTCCACTTCGCCGCCAACGGCCTCCACTGGCCCGTGACCGGAGGCATGAACGCCGCCCTCTACCACGGCATGCTCACGCGGCCGCTGCTGGCGCAGCTGCGAGCCGCCGCCCGGCGGGAGGCCGGCGGCGGCGACGCGGACGCCTCTGGTGACGAGGGCGACGAGGACGACGCGTGGGCGGCGGGGGAGAGCTTGCGGCCGTCTGACCTGCTGCGAGAGCTGGACGCCGGCGGTGCCGGATGATGATGAACCGATGACAGCGTTGTGTTCATTCATGCGCGGTTTGTTCTCTTTGAATCGCACCAAATCACATGTAATCTCGCGCGTCTCGCACTCGCGCCTCTCAGCCCTCTCGTCGCGTCCACTCGTCTCGCCTCCCCGGGCGGGCGCTCCCCGCACCCCGCGCCGGCCGCGGCCCCAAAAATTCCGCACAGCAGCTGTTCGCGGGGTCCGGGGAGGCGCGGCACGAGCACGCCCCATGCCGCGCACGCCTGCAGCACGCGCGCGACGACGGCCCCCCTGCGACAGCACATTCGGTCTACCCCCATCTGCATGCCGCGTGCTGCCAGTTCCTGCCCTCGCTGCGCAGCGTCCTGCGTCCTCATGTGCCCCCTCGCGGCCGTCCCGTCCAGCGTCATCCTCCTTTGCATCTCGTCTCCTCTTCCTGATGCCTCGTGTCGCCTCATCTTCTGCCATCTCGTCTTCGCTGTCGTCACACTCTGCGAGACCGGCAGGAACTCTTTTCATGCAGTCCCGTGCCCAGTATGTGCGAGGGCGTTAGTGGTGAAATTCTTTTCATGTATTAGCGCCAATGCGCCAGTCCCGTGCCCAGTGTCGTGCGAGGGAGTTTTGTTGTAATATGCTTTTTTGTCGGTAATTAGCTTATCCTTCAAATTCTACAGTCTCGGAGTGTGAAGGGTTACGGGGGCGAGGGCATGGAGGGGGAGAGGAAGAGCAAGGGCGAGAGGGGGCAGGGGACGGGTCGCTGGCATACTAGGGGGGTCAGAGTGGTGGGCGGCGACACCGCGCCGCGTACCGTCCTACGGCGGCGAGTATCGCTACGCCAGGGAGGACAAGCAAGGAGGTCGGCCAGGGAGGACAAGCAAGGACGTCGACGTGCAGCTGCTGCTGTTCGAGTCGTTTCGGTGGGTTCGGGAAGGGGGTCGGCGAGATCCTCTGGAAGGCGCGGCGAACGTGCTCGGTGCTGCAGAGCAAGCTGACGCGGGCCCAGTGTACCTCGATGAGGTGACTTGGACCACCAAGAACTGGCCAGGGCTGCAGAAGCAGCGTATCTCAGTCGTTCTTCACAGCCTTGTTATTGAGAAGAAAGTACCTTCTATGGCGCTTCTTCACGTAAACGCACAACCCCGGGCCCGAAATCTCGCACAGAGTCACGCAACACGGGATCCCAGGGAAGGCGAGCAAAAACCTTATCGCGCGCGCTAGACGCCGACTCGGAGGCCGCACCGGTCAGGCGCGCAGCCGGAGAGAGAGGGAGGCGCTCAATCGCCGCACGCGGCGAGCGCCTCCATCATCTCCGCCTCATATGCAACCTCCACCCCCGCGCCCGCGCCTGTAGCGTCCGTGCGCGCGAGGATGGCCTCGCCGGGTGGTGCGGCCGCAGCAGCTATGGCAGCGACCGCAACAGGTTCACGCTCAGCCGCCCCGAGCTCTCGCTCATGTGCTTATCACAGTAGCCCGACGAGGACGGGGGGGGGCGGGCCTCACCCGGGACTCACCCCGAGACCCCACCCCGGGACGCGCCGGCTGCGAATGAGGCCCCACCCCCGGGGCAGTGAGGGGCAGGGGCGGGGCGGAGCTCCTCAGAGTGAGGCGCCCCGGGTGCCCCCACCCCCCCCACCCCGGCGGCACCCGACCCGCCCATTCAGCTTTCACTTTCGTGCGGAGCGCGCCTTTGAGGGGGTAGAATTCTTAATCTTTTAGGCGTGGCGCTGGTGGGCCGGGGGCGCGCGGTAGCCGGTAGGCGTAGGTACGGGGCCGCGTGCGCGTGGGCTGTGGCCCGCCCGTGGTGCCCCTGCGCCCTGGCTGGGTCGGGCAGCGAGCACCCCCCCGGCAGCGCATCGCGAGTGAGGCCCCGGGGTGGGGCAGGTGAGGGAGGGGGCGGGGATGGCCGGGCGCCGGTGAGCCCCGGGTGAGGCCGCCCAAACTCGGGCTACTGTGATCAGCCATCACGCTCAGCCACCCGCCTCACGCATGACGGACACCGCTCACGAGTCGCTGCTCATGCGCGACCCTCCTCCGCGACCGCATCCGGGCGATTGGGAGGCCCGTGCGTCTGCGCTGCTCCGCGAGCACTGGGGCCACTCCGTGCTCCGCGCGTCGCAGCGCCTCGCCATCCGCTGCGCGCTCGAGGCGCGCGACTGCCTCGTGGTGGCGCCGACCGGCGGCGGCAAGAGCGTTTGCTTCCAGCTTCTCCCGTTGCTTACTGGCCGCCCCGTAGTCATCGTGACGCCACTCGTCGCGCTCATGCATGACCAGGTCGCTGCGGCGAGCGCGCGAGGGATGCGGGCCGTCTACCTCGGCTCCTCGCAGACCGACGCCTCGTCCGAGGCGAGGGCCTCCCGCGGCGAGTTCGACTTGGTCTATGTGACGCCCGAGAAGCTCGCGACGCCGGCCGGCCGCGACCTCGTCGCGGCTCTCCACTCCGCGCGCCCCATCTGCGCGATCGCCATCGACGAGGCGCACTGCGTCCTCTCATGGGGGCTCGACTTTCGGCCCGCCTTCCTGCGCTTGGGCGAGGCGAGGCCGGCGGGCGTGCCTCTGATGGCGCTCACGGCGACGGCGCCGCCGCCCACGCGGCGCGAGCTGGCGGCGAGCCTGCAGATGGGGACCGACACGTCGGTCGTGGTTGCGCCGCTCGACCGCCCGAACCTGCACTACAGCGTGGCCCAGAAGGGCGACAGCGGGGCCGCCTCGCTGCTGCCGCTGCTCCGGCGGCACGAGGGCGCCGCGCTCGTCTACGTCCCGACCACCGCCGAGGCGGACGAGCTCGCCGCCGCGCTGAGCGAGGCGGGCGTGCAGGCCGCGCCCTATCACGCGCGCGCTGCCGGCCGGCACGAGTCGCTGCGTTCGTGGTCGCGCGACGGCGCGAGGGTTCTCGTGGCGACGGTGGGCCTCGGCCTCGGCACTTCCTTGACACTTCCTCGACACTTCCTCGACACCTTCCTCGGCCTCGGCACGCCCGCGTCCATCGCGCGCGCGACCGCGACACGTGCACGACACGCGTCCCGTGTAGGTGGCCCTCGGCCTCGGCGTCGACAAGCCGGACGTCCGCCTGGTCGTGCACTGGGGCCCTCCCGCGTCGCCCGAGCTGTACGCGCAGCAGGCGGGCCGCGCCGGCAGAGACGGCCTCCCCGCGGCGTGCGTCCTCCTCCACGCCCCTTCGGACTGGTCGCGCCTGCGCGGGCTCTCCGCCGCGGAGGGCGAGCCGCGCCACGCCGAGGCCGCCGCAGCCATGCGCTCGCTTGCCCACTGCTCCGGGTGCCGGTGCGGCGGCCGAGTCCTCTCCCGCCGCCTCCGCCCCCAGCCTCGCACAGGCTTCGGCTCGTGCCACCGCAGGCGAGCCGCGCTGCTGAGGTACCTCGGGGACACGCTCCCTCCGCGGGCGGCCGCTCCCGAGGCGCCCTCCTCCCCCTCTGCTCGCCCCGAGCCAGCCCCCTGCTGCGACAACTGCTCCCGCGGCCAGGGCTGCCTCGAGCGGTGCCACGACGTGGCGAGCGAGGCGCGCGCGCTCCTGCTGGCGGCCGAGGCGTGCGGGGGCCGCTTCGGCCTCCCCACCGTGCTCGAGGTCTGCCGCGGCGCGCGCACGGCCAAGCTCGCCTCCAAGGCGGCGGCCTGCAGCCGACACGGCCCCGAGAGACGGTTTGGACGCTCGACGCGCATGGCGCAATAGGCGGGCGGCCGCTTGCTGCTCTGCTCCGCCTTTGGCGCCGGCGTGCGTTGCGGCAGGTCCGCCGTCTCGCACTCATAGAAGTATCTAGGAGCCTTCCAGGCACCTTCTGCGATGTGCAGCAGGTCCGCCGTGTGGTGGCGAGTGCTGGCCGAGGCGATGGTGGAGGAGGGCTTGCTCGCGGAGGCGCCGCCGCCAGCCTCTCGCGCTTCGCCGCACCGAACGGCTCGCGAGCAGAGGCGTCGTGCCACCGTAGGAGCTCGTCGCTCTGCCGGCGGCTCCCGGCGCCCACCCATTCGCGCCCCGCTCCTACCGCGCGCTTCGCGTCGCGAGCGCTGGGCGGGCGCTGCTCGCGAAAGGCGCGCGGCCGCTTGTATGCACTTGCCCCTCGCCCTGTCCCGCCACCGCCGCAGCTGGCCAAGTCTCGGCTTATGCGAGCCAGGTACGGATGCGACGCCGGCGCCCCTCCGTCTTCCGGTTGCGCCCTCTGCTGGCAGCAGCAATAGCAGCAGCGGAGGCGGCGGAGGCGGCGGCGGAGGCGGCGGAGGCGGCGGCGGCCCGAGTCTGGCCTTGGCGCTCAGCAGCGCGGAGCTCGGCATTCTGTCTCAGCTCCGCTCGCTGAGGGGGTCCGTGGCCGCCGCCCCGTCGGACGCTGACGGCGGCGAGGAGAGCGAGGAGCCGCTCGGCGCGCTGGTGAGCGAGAGGTGTCTCGTCGCGCTGGCAAAGGCGCGGCCGTCCGACATGGAGGGCCTCGCCGTCGTCGCCGGCGCCGAGGCGCCGAGGCTGCGCGGGGTCGACGGCTCTGGCGCGGCTGTGCTCGCCCTGCTCGCCTCGGGCAGCAGTCGGCTGCAGCTCAAGCTGGACAGCTTCTCCGAGGAACAGCACGCGGTGCGCTTGGCGAGGAGGCTCCGTGAGGCGCGCGCTCGGCGGGCGCTGCGCGACGACGTTCCGCCATATGCCGTCGTCGGCGACGCGCAGCTCGGCCTCATCGCGCGGCTCCGACCCGCCAACGAGCAGGAGCTGTTGGCGCTTGCCGGCATGCCGCGCACGACGGTGCAGCGCCACGGGGAGATGCTCCTTGGCTGCGTGGCTACCTACTGCTCGCAGCACGGCGTGCCGCTCGGCCGTCCCAGCGCGGAGGCGGCGCCGGCGCCGGCAGCGGCGGCGCCGGCCCCGGCGGCCCCGGCGGCGGCTGCTGCAAGCAGCGGATGGCGCACCAAGACGTCGGCGACCGCCGGCGCGGGCGACAGGGCGGGAAGTGCTGCCGCGTCGAGGAACAAGCGGCGTCTGCCACCCTCGTTTGGGGGGAGGGGCAGGCGTTGAGCGAGAGAATACGTTGCGTTTTTGTGGAGGGGAATTACTTTATACGTATCGAACACCCCTCTCGACGAAACGGACTAAGGTGGAAGGAGTGCCCGCCACACACACCGAGCACCGTGATATTGCTCTTCTCTGGTAGGACGGGAACGAGATGATAGTAGGGAGTAGAAGAAAGCAAAGAGGAGCCCTGCGCACGCACGACTCCGCAGGAGAAACCCCTCCCGCCCGTGCTGCTCATACGTCAGTATGTCGTGTGGGATAAAGCCGCGCCGCATGTAGTTTTGAGCTGCGCTGTAGTGTGACGCCCAGCGAGGGGCGTGCCTCTCCATGACCGAATGCGCGGGTGCGCATTCACACTTTCCAACTCCGAGATATTACGTCACGTAAAAGCAACTCGATTGCTTTTACGTGATCGTACGCGGCGCGCGGCTATACGCGCCGAGAGCGCGGATATATTTGCTATTTGGGAGCTATTTTGCGATTGCATCGCTATTTCGGGCGTATTGGCGCGCCGACGGTCGCCGAAGTGTTGTAGTCTATTCCTGATCAGTCTATTCCTGATCAACTTTTGTCAGTCACCAAGGCCACGCGCGCCGCGCGGCTCCTCCTTACCGCCCACGCACCCGACGGTGCGTGGAGCACTATGCTGTGCTCCCGCCGCACGTGTGCACGAGGCACGTGCGCGCCGCGCTCCCGGTCTCCCGCGGCGCCGCGGGCCCGCGGCCCCGCGCCCCGTTGCGCGCGTTGGTTGGGCGCGGCTCGGCTCGCGGCCCGTCGCCGCTCGCGATCCCGCCGCGCGCCGGGGCGCGATCCGCTCCGTCCATCTCGCGCCATCTCGCCGGAGCGATCGGCAATATTTTTCAACAGTACACAACACTGCGCGTCGCGTGTGTGTGTGCCTGTGCGTTCTCGTGTGTGCTTCGCTTCGTTCGTCTCGGGGGGAAACACAGCTCACAGGGGACCAGCCGCAGCCCCAAGCTGCCAGGTGTGCCGGCGCCTCGTACTGGTCACATAGGACATGGCTCATGGGCGGACCGCGGTGCGACATGGGGTATCACAGAACTCTCTCTCACGTACACCTCTGTACACCTTGGCGTTACAGAGGCACGGGCGACATCGGCGATGGCGGCCCGGGCGCGTCTCCCGCTGCAGCAGCCGGCGCCGCAGCGGCCGGCGAAGGCGACGGGGCCGCACGCACCCTCTCGAACGTGGTTGCGACGATCTTGTTCGTGACCCAGCCGTGGGGCAGCATTTTCCGCACCTTCTCAATCATCGCCTTGAAGGCAGGCGCCTCGACGCCGGTGCCGTCCTCCTTGCCCTCCTTGCCGTCGTCCTTGTCGTCCTTGCTGTCCTCCGGGGTGGCTGGGCGGCGCCACGTGCCATGCAGGATCGGCTTTCGCAGGAGCTGACTCGGAAGCTTGCTCCATTCCCCCTCCTTCTCCTGCAGCGAGAGCTGGGCGCAGCCGAGCGCCAGCAACGCCTCCTCGCTCGCCGCGTCCCACTGAAAGCGACCCTTTGGTGGAGCGGCGCCCTTTGGCCTCCACGCGAGTGCGCCGCTGCCGCCGCCGGCCGCGCCGCCGCCCGCCGCGCCGCACGGCAGCTGCACCAAATTGAGCTCCTCGGCGGCGGCGTCCTTGGAGTACTGCACCGTGTGGCAGCCCTGGTCGGCGGCGAACGCGATGATGCGGCCGTCCTGCCACGTCGTGGACGTGGAGCTGCCGCGCTGCACCTTGCGGGAGAGATGTGTGGGGGGATGTGGGGGGATGTGGGGAGATGTGGGGAGATGTGGACGTGGAGCTGCCGCGCTGCACCTTGCGGGAGAGATGTGTGGGGGGATGTGGGGGGATGTGGGGAGATGTGGGGAGATGTGGACGTGGAGCTGCCGCGCTGCACCTTGCGCCGCACGCTCACCTCGCTCCCGACCAGCTTGCTCGGGTCGGAGGCGGCCAGCGCCGCGGTCTCGGCCACGCGCCGCTTCTCGTCGGCGGCGTGCGCCTTGACCAGCGCCTCGTGCGCCGCCTTTTGCGGCGCGGCGCTCGCCCGCATCGCCGTCTCCAGCGCAGCGGTCAGCCTACGGCTCGGATTTGCTGCGGCTCAGGAGCGGCAATCTCCGCGCCGTCTGTCGGAGGTGGTCTGGCCCGCCGCGGCAACGACTCGCCGAGGGAGGCGAGCTTCTCGGGCAGCGCGGCCTGCTCTCCGTAGCTGATCAGCCGCGACCGCAGCGCCTTTTCGTCGATGGGGACGAGCGCGGCGAGCCGCTCCAGCACGGGGGGGGTGAGCCATGCCGACGGCGAAAGCTGGCCCTTGGCGAGGAGGGGGAGCCGCTTGCCCTGCATCGCCGCGCGCGCGTGCGCGCCCAGCTGCTCGCACCGCACGAGCGTGATGAGGATGTCTCGCACGGGCTCGGGGAGTCGCTGCCGCTTGTTGCCGCCCTCGGAGGCCTCGGAGGTGTCCGACATGCGTGACGCGCCGCGCGTGGCCGCGGGCGGGTTGGAGAGGCTCGGCGATGCCTCCACGGCACTCGCCAGGTCAGCCTCCAAGTCCTCCCGCACGTGCGCCAGCCGCTCGAGCAGCTGAGGCGCCTCGGCCGCGGGCACAGGCCAGCCCGCCCCCTCCGCCTCGCCCGCAGCCGAAGGGGCAGCACCCTCCGCCGGCGGCCGGCCGCTCGCGCTGCCTGTGGCGCCCGCACCGCCGTTGCAGGCGCCTCTGCCTCCGCCACTGCAGCCGCCTGCAGCCGCCCCCGCGCCACGCGACGCCAAGCCGCCTGCTGCCCCGCACGCGCCGCCAGGCGCGAGCGAGGGAGGGGCCGCCGGAGGCGCACGCAAGGCGGGCGGCGCAAAGGGCGGCGGTGGCTGGGGCGGCGGCCGGGGCGGCGGCCGGACGTTGAAGACGGAGCCCGGGCCGCAGCCGGGAGGGACGATGACGTGCATTTTCGCGCCCGCCTGTTCACAGCGGAGCTAGGTGGAGGTGTGAAGAGAGGAGGGACGAGGGCGCGCAGCTTCCCCGCCGGGGTGGAGAGCTGGAGAGTCTGCCCCGGTACGCAGCCGTACGGGACCGTGACCGAGAGGAGGCACGCGTCGGACGGCGGCGGAGCCCCTACCGGCGGAGCAGCCGACGAAGCGCCCGCCGCCCCGCCTCCTCGCTGCGCCGCGCCGCCGCCGCCGCCCGCAATCATGGCCGATGCCGCCGCCGCCGCGAGCGCTGCCACATCCTTGGCCGGCGGCGGTGGCGGAGGCATCGCCGGCACCGACGGCTCCCACGGCATCCGCGGGGAGGAGGACTGGGCCGCGAGCTGCGCGGGCGCGGGGTAGGCGAGCGGCACCTGGTCACGTCACGGACGCGTCACGGGGCGTGTCCCCCGTCTGGAACGGCGCAGGCAGGGGGTGGGGGCGGCGCCTCCTCGTCGCCGTCGATGTCCTCGACGTAGTAGCCCACGTCGTGCGACCCGACGAACGACCCCGCCGCGACGCCACCGCCCCAGCCTGCGCCGCCGCCCCCGCCCGCCACCCGAGCCGCGGCGGCCGCCGCGGCCGCCAACGCCGCCGGCGAAGTGCCAAGGACGCCGAACATGTCACCCGCGGCCGATGCGGCGGTAGGGCCGGTCGTCGCAGCAGCGGCAGCGGGGGCCGTGCCGGACGCCGCGGGGCCGCCGCTGCCGGCGGCAGTGGCGGCGGCCGACGCGGCAGCCGATGCGGCGGCGGCTGACTGGAGCTGCGGCACGGCGGCGGGGACGCCGTTCGGCAGGAGGATGGCGCGCAGCTGCTCCTTGGTAAGGTTGGCGGCGAGCGTGCGGGCGAGGCGGCTCCAGCCCTCGACTTTGCCGAGCGTCACGCGCGCCGCTTGCTCAACCATCGCCTGCTCACAGACAGGGGCGTGAAGAGACGCCGATCACCGCAAGCGCGCCTCCGCTCGACCGCCGCCTTGACGGCGCGGACGGTCACGTTGAGGCGGGGCGCCGCCTCCTGCACCTCCTTGAGGAGCCGCGCAAACGCCTCGCCGGCACCCTACCCAGCAGACACACGCTACGCCTCTCCGGGCCGCCTCTCCACCACCTTGTTGCAACAGCTCTGCCGCGGCGGCGTGCCTGGCTGCCTCCCTTGCCCGGCCGGTGCGCCTCCGTCTCGGCGCCCTCCGGCACAGGCACGTGCAGCAGCGCCGCGAGCACCGAGAGTGCGCCCCAGACGGAGCACCCTGTCGGCGGGCGGGAGCCGCTGCCGGCGGCTCGAGGCAGCGGCGGACGCACCGGCGCGCGGTTGGCTCCGCTCGAGGCCGCCCCGCTGCTCGAGGCCGCCCCGCTGCTCGAGGCCGCCCCACTGCCGCCGCCGTTCTGCGCCGGCAAAGCAGGCGGCCGCGGAGGCAGCCGCGGCCGAGCGGACGCGGGGGACGGGCCCGCGTTGGCCGAACGCGGCGGCGGGTCGATGAACTCGCCTACGGGACATGTCTCGGACATGTCGTGGACGTGTCCGCAGGGCGGTGGGGCGGCTCGACAGAGACTCGCTCGCGCGGCGCGCGGCACGCTCGGCGGCGGCCGCGGCCTGGGCCTCAGACTGGAGCGCCCCGCGAGAGATGAAGAAGCCCGTTGCCTTGAGGACGGGCCCGCCTCCGCCGCCCGCCTCGCCGCCGCCATCCCCGCCTCCGTCTCCGCCCTCGCCACCCTCACCCTCGCCGCCGCTGCTGCCCTCGCCTCCGCCGCCGCCGCCGCCGAGGCCGCCCTTGCGTGCGTCGTCCTCGTAGTCCGACTCCCAGCCCTCGGCACCCTCGAACATCTCTGTGTCGTCGATGAAGTCGTCCTGCAGGTCGTACCACGAGCCGTCGTCGCTCATCTCCCCGCCTCCCACCTCCTCGCCGCCGTCGCCGCCGCCGTCGGCCACGGAAGCGCCGCCGTCGCCGACCGCGCAGCTGCCGCCGCCGCCGCCGCCCTCCGAGTCGGCTGCGCCACATCCGTTCTCACTCGCACGATCGCACGCGTCGCCCAACGCCGCGTCGCCGCCGCTGCCTGCTCCCTCCGCGCCCGCCGCGTCGCCTTCCTCCGCCTGGCGGGCGCGCTTGGGCGGCGGCCGGGCCACGGGCATGCGCGACGTGGCGTACTTCCGCTCCATGTCCTGGATGATCTGCTGGAAGCGGTTGGTTGGCCGATCGCCCGCCTCGGGGCCGAGCGCCGCGCGCTTCTTTCGCTGCTCGTCCGCCGCCGGCTGGGCCGAGCGCCCGCGCCAAGAGACCACGCCGTCGGTCGGGAGCGCGAGGTGTATGCGCTGGCAGCCGTCCTCCATCGGCGCAACTGGAGCCGGCCAGGGCCGGGCGCGCGCGCGGGCTGCAAAATTTTTCGAGATATTTTTTTAGTGCTCTAGTTTTGATGAAAAAGATTTTTGTCCCCATGCCTATACCGCTAACTCGAGGGAGCGCAGGCAGCGCCGGGACGCTCCTCTCCACCAATATGCTCCTCGCCATCATCGTCACCACGACGTGTCAGCTGCGGACGGGCGTCGCCCACGACACACACATAGCCCGACAACTTTCAAACGCTCTGCAAGCCGCGGGCGGCTCCAACTGTCAATGTCGTCTCGCATTGCCGGTACGCGGGCCTGGCTGCGGCTGCATCGCGCTCGCGGCAGTCGCCACCATCCCTGGGCCACTGCCACTGCCCCTGTCCCTGCCGCCGCCGTCGCCGTCCGATTCCTCCGCCCCGCCGCCCGGCCTGATCCGCGGCGTGCAACGTCCCCCACGCACAAACATGGGCCTGAGGGAGGGTGTAGAGGATGTAGAGTGTAGAGCGCTGTAGAGCTGTAGAGCTGTAGAGCGCTCTGGAGCGCTGTAGAGCTGTAGAGCTCTACATCCGGCGCGTGACGATGTGAGTCCGATGTAGAGCGATGTAGAGCGCGATTTTGCTGTAGAGTTTGTTGTAGAGGCTCTACAGCCAAACCGAGCCGCGCTAATGGGGTGTCTCCGAGCTTACTGGAGCTCTGATGGACGGGGGCCCTGACTATCACTGACACACAGATAGTCACTCTGACGGCACACAACACCCTATAACTGCGTCATGACCAGCCTGCCATGCGTCGCCGGTGCCGCATTCGTCGCTGTGCTTCTTTAGCAGGCGGTGGACTGTCGGCTGCGAGGACGGTCGCATTTGCGCGAGCGAGGCGATCATTGTTGAGCGTTGCATGCGCCATGACTCGCGCCAGCGCGTGCGGGAGCTCCTGGCTGAGCGTTGAGTCCAAGCGAGTTGCGCTGGCCACGATCGCTACGCCGAGCCGAGCTGACGCGCCGAGGCGCCGGCCAGTCGCAGCCGTGAGGCATGCCACAGCAGCAGAGGCACCTGCCACCCATTGGGCGGGCAGACAGAAGGCCAGGGCAGCACTGGCAAGTGCAACGTGCCTCATGTCGGAGAGCGACCGTGCCTCGTTCGCCGCTTATGATGTAGAGTTTGTTGTAGAGATTTCACGTTGTAGAGCGCCTCTACATCGCTCTACATCGGACTCACATCGTCACGCGCCGGATGTAGAACTCTACAGCTCTACAGCGCTCTCCAGCTCTACAGCTCTACAGCGCTCTACACTCTACATCCTCTACACCCTCCCTCAGACATGGGCACACACCTCGGCATCGCCGACCCCCCCCCCCTGCCGCCGCCGCCGCCGTCCCTGTCGCCCCCGCTTCCACCCACTTGCTTTACTGCCGACTCCGGGGCGACCCGGGCGCCCTCCGACCAAACTGCCACACTACTATCATATAACAACAAACTCTACCATAGCGGCGAACGAGGCACGGTCGCTCTCCGACATGAGGCGCGTTGCACTTGCCAGAGCTCCCTGGCCTTCTGTCTGCCCGCCCAATGGGTGGCAGGTGCCTCTGCTGCTGTGGCATGCCTCACGGCTGCGACTGGCCGGCGCCTCGGCGCGTCAGCTCGGCTCGGCGTAGCAATAGTGGCCAGCGCAACTCGCCTGGACTCAACGCTCAGCCAGGAGCTCCCGCACGCGCTGGCGCGAGGCATGGCGCATGCAACGCGTCTGAATGCTCGCCTCGCTCGCGCAAATGCGACCGTCCTCGCAGCCGACAGTCCACCGCCTGCTAAAGAAGCACAGCGACGAATGCGGCACCGGCGACACATGGCAGGCTGATCATGACGCAGTTATAGGGTGTTGTGTGCCGTCGGAGTCACTCTCTGTATGTGTCAGGGATAGTCAGGGCTGTCCATCAGAGCTCCAGTAAGCTCGGAGACACCCCATTAGCGCGGCTCGACCTCTTTGAGTCACTGCCTTCCCGGCGGTTTGGCTGTAGAGCCTCTACAACAAACTCTACAGCAAAATCGCGCTCTACATCGCTCTACAACGGAGGCGCTTCGTCCCACGGCGGATGTAGAGCTCTACAGCGCTCTACATCTCTACAGCTCTACAGCTCTACAGTGCTCTACACTCTACATCCTCTACACCCTCCCTCAGGCCGCGTGTTGGGGAGTAGTGTTTGTGTGTGTGGTGTACTCTCTCTCCACTCAGTGTATAGTGAGTGAGCAGCGCACGACGAGGCACGATAAAAACAACTTCAACTAACATCCTCGAAGCATATTGTCTGTGTTGATGAATTGTTTCTTTCTTTGTTTAGAAGGGACACTCTGCAGCGATGCAGTGAGAAAGTCACACATTCTTATCTTCTTTTCTTGGGCCACCATGGCCCGATGGGGCGAAAAAAGAAATTCTTGCGAACGACAGCGAAAACTCTCATCGCGCTGCATGTTGTTCTCCACGGCCGCGCTGCTGTCGTCGGGCCTCCTCCTCTCGCCGGCGCGCTCGCCGGCGGCGGTGGCGCCGCGTGCGCGCGCTCCGACCCTGAGCATCGCGGTCTTCGGCGCGAGCGGCGGCACTGGAAGCGAGGCGGTTTTGCAGGCGCTCGAGCGGGGCGAGGACGTGAGCTGCCTCGTCCGCGACGCCTCCAAGCTCAAGGCGCCGCGCACGGCGGCGGGCTTCTCGGAGGGCTCGCCGTTTGCCAGCGACAAGCTCTCGGTCACTACCGGCAGCGTCACCAACAAGGCGGACGTCGACGCGGTCTTTGCCAGCGGAGGCGAGTGCTCTCCTCGGCCGTCCACGCGTGAGCAGCAGGGTTCCACACATGCGCACACCCCGTACAGGTGTGACGGGCGTGGTCGTGGCGCTCGGCGGCAAGACGAGCGACGTCGGCCCCACGATGCTGCAGGACGGCACCGCCAACATAGTGGCCGCCTGCAAGGCCAATGGCGTGAAGCGCATCTCGGTCGTCACGACGATCGGCGCGGGCGACTCAATGGACCAGGCGCCGTGGGCCTTCCGGCTGCTGATGATGACTGTGATGTCGTCCATCATGAGCGACAAGAACGCGCAGGAGGCGGTCATCACGTCGGCGGGCGCCGACCTCGAGTACTGCATCGTGCGCCCGGGCGGCCTCAAGTCGGACCCGCCCACCGGGGTCGTCACCGCGGGGAAGGACCAGGACGCGGGCGCCATCACGCGCGCCGACGTGGCGGCCTTCTGCCTCGACGCGGTCGTCGAGCCCGACTTTCAGTTCCTGCGGCAGGCCGTCTCCATCTCGTCAAACATGGGCAGCGGGTTCAAGTCGGTCCTCGCAGACAAGACCAAGTCGCGGATGGCGAGCAAGTGATCGCGGCGCCGAGATGCTGCTATCGCTCCGCGTCTCCGTTTGCGCGGCGGCGGCGCGTCCTGTGTGCTATAGTGTGCGCCAATCCACGCCCTTGTCGTGCCGGAGTGCGCTCACACACTTGCGGTACGGGGTGTGGACCCTGAGTTGCACTATGCACAGGTGGCTTGTGCGCCGGGCCCTCCTGCTCGGCTCCAGCGAGTAGACAAGTGTTACCATCAACAGAGGAGAAGGATCTGACCTCAGGCTCAGCGGCGGCCGAGATGGCGCGAGGTGCCGACCGGGTGTTGTGGCGCTCAAGCCCTCGCTCAAGCCGCATTGCGCGGTCGCGCGCGGTTCGTTACTTGCAACTTGGTTCGTTATACGTTAACACATACACCTGACCTCACACCCATGCACATGGTCTTACAGTGATCAGTGTGCCGGCAGTCGCCGGCAGTTTGTCGCTCAGTGACAGAAGCCCCAAGCCGCAGCACAAGTGACTGAGGGACACTGAGGGCGAGCCCATCGCTGTGGCAGCTGTGGCAGCCGCACGAGACCGGGCTCCGCAGTGTGGTCACTTCTCTTTGTCTTGCTCTCGCGCGAGGGTCGCGCCTGAGCTCGGCTGTACATGTTCAGCCTCGCCGCCGCCTGGACAGTCGCGCTCCTGCCCGCGCTCCAGCCGCACGTGGCTCACGCAGCAGCGAGGCCATCGCCTCTCGTGCGCCGCCCTTTGCTGGGAGCGGCTGTGTCGGCAGCGCCCCTTCGTCCTCGCAGCTCGGCTCAGGCGCGGCTTCAGGCGCGGCGAGCGGGTGCGCCGCGGATGCTGGCCGCCGAGGTGCTGGCACGATCGGTTCGCCCGATCGTCGGCACAATCTCCCTCTGCCTTGCGGCCCTGGTCCCATGTACCGTGGGCGCCTTCGCGCCGGGCGAGGTCCGGCGGCGAGGTCTGTGGCGGCGCGGCTTCACCGGCTTCTCGTTCGCCGTCTTTGTCTCGAGCTGGATCTTCTCCGGGACCGTCGGCTTCCTGTCCGTCTTCATGATGTTCGCGGTCGTCGCACAGAACGAGTACTACGACATGGTCCGCCGCAACGGTGCTCACACGACCACGCGCAAGCCTCGGACCCGCCTCCCAGGGCCTGCACGCGAGAGAGCACGCCTTTTTGTAGGGATCAACCCAACCTGGAAGCTCGGCCTACTCGGCTCGTGCGCCATGTGCGCCCGCCGCCCGATCGCCCGCGCGACAGTGCAGCGCTCGGCTCCGACCGCCGCACCTCTGCCCGGCAGGTACGTCGCCGCCGCCTGCCCGTCGGTGGCGATGCGGGAGGCTGCGTTTCCGCTCACGGGGTGCGCGACGATCATCTACTTGCTGCTCCGGCCCGGCTTCGAGCGCTGCTACGGCCGCCTCTTCCCCTGGTACACGCCGCGGCACGCCGGGGAGCCGCCACGGCTCCGCCGCACCTTCCCTGAGCCTTCCGTGATGTCTCCCTGGAGGTACACGCCGCGCGACACGCCGCCAACGACGTACGACGACGTCGGCACCACCTTCATGGGCGTCTTCTTGTTTGGCTACATGCCCTCCTTCTGGGTGCGGCTGAGAGGCATCGGGCCGATGGCGCCCGCGGCGCTGCTCCCCGCGATTGTGCCTCCACGCCTGCGGGGTTGCGCGCCGCTCGTCGCGCTGGAGCGGTCCCGCAGCGACCTCTTGACGGCAGGGGCGCTCGTGCAGTGGTGGACGATGCTCGCCATCGTCTTCGCCGACGTCGCGGCCTATTTTGTCGGCAAGCGGTTCGGGCGCACGCCGCTCATCTCCGTCTCGCCGGGGAAGACGTGGGAGGGGCTGTGGGGCGGCGTCGTCGCGGCGACGGCGACCATGGCGGCGGCGGCCGTCCTTTTGGGCTGGCCCTACCCGCTCGCGACCGGCGGCCTGTACGGCATCGGCTGCGCGCTGATGGGATTGGCCGGCGACCTGACCGTCTCGCTGCTCAAGCGCTCCGCGCGCGTCAAAGACACGGGCAGCATCATGCCCGGCCACGGGGGGCTCCTCGACCGGCTGGACTCGTACCTGCTCGTCGCGGCGCCAGCCTTCTTCTACGTCTCCGCGCTCCGCATGCTCCTGTGAGGGCGAGCGCCGAATACGGACAGAATACAGAGCCATGAATGTCCATGTGTGTGTCGTTCGCATTGCCAGTGGGGCCCGTAGCCGCAGCGTAGTTTCCCCGGGCACGCTCTGCTCCACACTGCTGGCGCGCCCGGATTCCTTTTTTGTGCACGCCAACCCGCCATGCATGTGAGAGCTGTCGGACAACAAATCTGAATCTCTCTCTCTACCCCAGCCCGTGCGCCAAGTCAGGCGCCAGTCGCGGCACAGCCACCACGTGTTCGCCGCGCGAAAACCAAAAAGCAAAAAAAAAGCCTGCGGGGACCTGTTCCTTTTTACCCATCTCACAGTAGAGGTCTCCGTTTTGACCGCGCAAGAAAAAAGGGTGGCTAAGGGCTCTGCCCGCAAGGCGCCCGCGTCGCCGACGCGGTACCATTGACTAATCCCGGAATTCACACCCACACGACCAAATAGCGAAAATCCGAATACCGTGCAAAAACCACGGAACGTGGGACGAAGAACGGCGGGGCAAGTTTGGCTAACTCCATAACATGGGCGATCCGGCGCTTCCTTCGATTGGACGGACGAAATGATCGCGGAAAGCGGGACCGCATCGCGACATCGGGGGTTCACCTGGCGAGGTACTTCCAGCCTGCTGTGGGAACAGCTGACGCAGTCTCGCCGAGGCTCGCCCCATCTCGGGTTGACTCGGCCAGACAAAAACCCCGAGAGGCGTGGGAGTACCTCGCCAGGGGTTCACCATATGCCGAGCCTGCTCGGCCTGCCATGTGCGCGCGCGCCTCGCCCGAGCGCAGCCACCTGCGGACCTGGCCAGCCTGTTCCTGGCTCGTGCCCAGCCTCTCCTTCCGCTGCCGCCAGCCTCGCAGTCCCGCCAGCCATCACGCTGCAGAGCCTGCGTAGACGCCACAGACGCCAATTCTGCAGCCCACAGCCCTGGCAACTGAGGGCGAGGGCCAGCAGTATACGACGACGACGACATCTCACACCCCGCGCTGGCCAGCGCCATCAGCCCCTCACGGCCCGGCCCAACCTTCCCTTCCCCACCCTCGCCTCCAGTGCCTCCAAATCAAGCCGTCGCACCTCTCTTCTTCAGCAAAGACTACCCGTCCTTCAGCGACTCCTCCCTCCTCGGCGCCAACGTCTACTACCGGGGGACCGTCGCCCTCGGGCGTACTGGAATGATCCCAGCGGCACACGTCTACGAGGGGGGACTCCGAACGGCCGCACATGCCTGGCATGTCGGCTAACTAGGTAGGTCATTGACCTCCCCCCGCTTGTCCACCCGGCGTGAGGGGCAGGAGCGCAGCCATTCCAACGGCTGGGAAAGTTTCTGAACGGCCGCGCATGCGCCTGCATGCCGGCTTACTAAGGAGGTCCCTCGCTCCCGCCCCTCTCCCGGAAGACGCGCGCCGGCCCGGGTGACTCGCTTGCGAGGTAGATCCCGTTCCAGCCAGAGGCCGCGTGACCACCACGGGGACGGCTGGTCGAAGGAGGAGAGGTCATCCGGATGTGGGCGGGACGCCCCCGGGCACCTGGTTGCTCTCGTCTTCCAGAGTCCCTCCCGACGGGGACCGGTCTTGGGCCATTCCAACGGCCAGGCCGCTCGCTTAAGGCTGATTGGCTAGACGAGCGGCCTACCTCCAACGGGGCGGTCTGGATCACGGGGGATGACATCCTGCCTCCCGGCACGCCGGGAGGAGGTGGGTGCTCCGCCGCCGGACCCCCCCCTCCATCACCCTCGCCCAGGGATCTACAACGCTGTCTTAAGGTCCGACCTGTGGGCTCTGCCTGCGCTCGGCACCGGGCACCGCCTCGGTATACAAAATGCGCCTGCGGGCGGACCCTTACAGATAAAAAAAGATGACCTCGAGAAACTCGACGGAGCGACAGCCATGAGAGGCTCCTCCTCGTCACGTCCGCTCTGGTGCGAGCGCAGCCGCCGGACCGTGCCTTTGCAGGAGCAGCTGGCGAGGTGCGCGAGGCTCCGCTTAGAGGATGTTCCGCGCCTGCGGAGGGCTTGGGACGTGGCGCCGCTGCAATCGACGCGTCGACCTGAGGTACCGCAGAGAGTTTGCGGCGGCGTCAACGCGCGGTGGCTCGAACGGCGTCGGGGCCGCCTGACCGCCTCCCACTTTGCCGCGGCCCTCGGGTTCCACGGCAAGGCGTCTGCGCACCGGCTGACGCGAAAGCTGGGCGCGGGCGCGTCAGCCGATGTGCAGCAGAGCGACCCTGGCGTGGACTGGGGACAGCGCCACGAAGCGAGCGGGCTGGCCACCTACCTCTCGTCGTACCTCTCGGCGGCATGCCCCTCGGCTGAAGCACACGAGACTGGCTTCTGGCCGTTCGAGGTCTCGCATCCCTCCGGCGCGCGCGCCTCTGTTGGCGCGACGCCCGACGCGATCGTCCGCGGGGCCGAGCAGGTCTGGCCTGGCGGCCTAGTCGTCGAGGTCAAGTGCCCGTTCCGCGGAGGCCAACCCGCCCCGCACGTCAAGGTACTCCCTCGCATGATGCCGCAGCTGCAGGGGCAGCTGCTCGCCACCGGCGCTGCCACGTTGCACCTCGTCTCTTGGTCGCCGTACGGCTCGACCGTCTTCCGAGTGACGGCCGACCTAGACTACCAGCGCGAGATGGGCGAGGCGCTCGCCCTCGTCGCTCGACAGGCAACGGGTGACGGTGAGGAACTTGGGCGGCTCTCGCGCGCTGTGCGGGAGCGCAGCGTGGTGCTAGCCAAGCGGTCGGAGCGCGTAGCTCTGATCCCTCCGTCAGAATGTGTCAGTGTCTACGACGGGCCCTGTGCGGTTGGGTAGGAGAGTCTCCGTGTGACCGCGGAGACCACACCGCGCGCCGGACCGCGAGATCTCCGTGCAACTCTCCGCAAGCGTGTACACGAGGCGCTCGCGATATCGATCGTAGAGACGGAAATGACCCTCCACCAGCGCGCGCGCTCCGAGTCCGACCCTCCGTCTGTACGATATGGACCGATATACGCGAAAAGAAGCCGAACACAGGCGCCCCCACATGACCCGCCTCACAGGCCTTTGGCGTCGGTCCAATCGACGCTTGAGACGCGGCTTTTGGCTCAGCCGAGACTCGAGCGATCGGACAGTATCGTAGTATCGAGGTTCGAGCGGACGCCACCTCTCGAGCACGACCACGGGAGGGCTCGAGCGTCGAGGGCCGAGAGAGGCGACCTCACCTTGCGCGTCGCCACCACCTCGCCGCAAGGCTAACGGCGACGAGCTGCACGAGACACAGTGCACTGTACGTGTGGTAGACTGGGCTCCAGTCCCCATCTAGTGATCCGTTCACAAACGAGCTGATGGGTGCGAGCACTACGAGCGGCTGCAGGGCTGCCAGCTGGGACCGGCCCGCAAACGCCTTGCTCGGATGGGCTACGCAGTCGAGCAGGCTTCTCGCGTTCCACGCGTGTGGGACGATGCAGCAGCCACGCCCATCTCCAGCCTGGACCCCTCCCGCTTTGTCTCGTCGGTGGGTGGCGGATGGCTGAACGCAACGGCGTACGCGCAATGGGAGTATGGCATGTCGTCGCGCCAAGCCCTCTGGAGTATGCTCACCGAGATGCTCGGCGCCGCCGAGGCTGACGCTACCTTTGACTGGCGCACCCTTCCTGCGCGCCGGCTCCCGCTGCCGCTGGCGTACCAGGGAGCCTCGGTGACGTCGCACTCCTTCTTTTCTCCGCTGGCCGAGGCGGCGCTGCACAACGCCTACGCCCTCGCATCTCTCTACGAGCTGGTCGAGCGACAGCTTCGCTCCAGCCCCGGTGGCGGGCAAGGCCCTGTCCTGCGTCCTCTTCCGGCTGAGACGCGTGAGGGCCTCATCGAGGGAGCGTGCTCCTCCGAGGACGGCTGCCTCGCGGAGCGCGTCGCTCTCTCGCTCAGCGTCATCGGCCGGGCTCTGCAGCACTATGACGATGTGAGTCAGCGGCACGAGGCGGCGTGCGTGCGTGCGCTAATGCTGCAGGTGCAGAGTCTGGTCGCTCTCGCCAATGGCAACACCAGCGCGGCGATGCGCCTTGTTAGCGAGGCGGCCGCCATCGAGGATGGTGCGACTGCTTTGCTGCTGCCCCCGTCGGTGACGCTTCTCTTCCTACCATCCGCCGCGCTCGAGGGTGCTCTGCGGCTGCTACTGCTCGGACGCAACACCACCGGGCATGCACCGCAGGCTGCTCGTGCGGCTGTCGCCGCCTTCGAGCGCTGCCTCGCACCTTCCGCCTTCCCGCGAATGCCGCTCTGCTTGCTCGGGCGAGCGCGCGCCCTCGTCCACGCCGGCGACAAGGAGGGTGCCAGTGCCAGCTACACGCAGCTGTTGCGCGAGAGCGAGTGGGAGGAGGACGAGGCTGAGTGTGGACGGGGGCTGGAGGAGGCGCGCGTGTACACCTCGGCGTCGCCTTCGCAGGGGCTGCTCGCCTTTGCCGCGTCAGAGCAGGCTGAGCCACAAGGGGAAAGGGGCAGCAGCGCCCGGATCGTCCGCATGGGGTACCTGGCCTCGTCCTACTACCCCGACGGTAGCACTGCCGCTTGGGGTCATGACATGCGGCTTGCAGTCGAGCTGGCTGTGCAAGAGTTCAACGAGGCTGTGTCGCACACGCCCGTGCAGATGGAGCTGGTCTGTGTCGTCGAGACCAATGGCAGCGTCGCCGGCTTGAATGCCACTCTTGCTCGCATGGTGGACGCGGGCGTTGATGCAGTTCTGGGCGCGGACTGGTCGCGTGTTGCGGTGGCCGCCGCGGCGTATCTAGCACCGTATCGTATCCCGCTGCTGTCTGCCGGATCCACCACTTCGGCGCTCGACCAGTCTCCGAACGTGTTCCGCTCCGTCTACTCAGACTCGCGCGCTGCGGCACTGCTTCTAGAGGTGGTGCGCGAGCGCATTGTGTACGGCGGCGCGACTGACAAGCGGATCGGCATACTGGGATCCCAGGACGCCTTTGGTCTTTCGGGCGTAGATGTTGTCAAGGCGTCGGCGCGGCGCGCCGGAATCGACGTGTCCGCAGTGGCAGCCTTCCCGAGCACCGACCCGACGACTGGCGAACTGATTGGCGACGGCTGTGCGGTGAATGCGAGTAACATCCTTATTGTGCAGCAAGCGGTCGAGTCCGTGCGGGCCAGCGGAGTGCGCACACTTGTCGTCTCGGCCACGGGTCCCTCAACGCAGTGCATCTTTGCTGCGGCGGCGGCGCTGGGCATGACTAGCGATGCCTCATACACCTGGCTGGCGACGGAGGAGGTGCACCCGACTGGGGGCTGGACGTCTCCGTGGGGGCGCCGAGTGGCGACAGCCGCGGTCGGATACGTCACGTACTTGGGACGCCCGTACGAGGGGTCGCCAGCGATGCGCCACTTCGAGCACCGTTTCCGCGAGGAGCATGGGCACGCCCCTTCCTCTGCTTCGTGGGCCGGATACAGCTTCGACCTGGTCGGCCTGGTCTACGAGGCTGCACGGGCTGGCGCCTCTGCTGACGCTGACCGCTCTCTCATTACCATGCTACGCACCATCGAGTATGACGGTATCACGGGCCCCATCAGCTTCCCGGCGGGCTCGAGCTCGCCCCCCACTGCGCGCATCGGCATGCTGCAGCTCAACCAGACGGGCACCTTCACGACCGTCGGCGTCACTGATGGCGTCACCGGCGAGCTAGACTTGTTTCTCGCTCCCTTCTGCATCCCATCGCCGGGCTCCGGCCTGGGCCCATTTCTCGCCGCCATCCTAATCGGTGCAGCAGTCGGAGGTGCGGCCGTCGCGATTGTCACTCGACAGTCCTCCCGGCAGCGGGTGCCGCCGCCGATCGAGGAGTGCTGCTACGCGCGAATCTAACCCTAGGCGCTGCCTGCTCGCAAGCCGTGCGTTGATACCGAAATGCCGGAATGCTGTTGGCACGAGACTTGCAGCGCATCGGGCCAATTATACTGTCGCAGGCACTCGGGTATCGAGTTGTG
>NW_005197242.1:0-1462 GCF_000372725.1 Emiliania huxleyi CCMP1516
TCGTGAAGCGCCGCTGCGCCTGGTGTAGGAACTCGTGCTGGGACGTGAACTCGGCGAGGGGCAGCAGCTCGTTGGCCTCGACGAGAGTATGCGGCCGGAAGCGCGAGAGCGCCACCCTGGTAGCCGTCTCCGGCGGCCGCGCGGAGGCGTGCAGCTTCTCGCCGTAATCGGGCTCGTCTCACGGCTCCACCTCGACTTCCGGGGGCCGGCCAGTCGTACCGCCAGCCAGGTCAAAGTACTCCGCCTTAGTCTGGTCGTCCCACTCCTTCCATGTCGCTGTGATCTCGCAGTGATCCTTCTTGAGCCTGTCATGCGCCGCCCGCAGCTGGTAGAAATGCGGAGCCTGGCGCATTGCTCACGTCAAGGTCGCGGAAAGGAGCATGCAGCTGGCGCATGGGCCCAGCGACGAGCGCCCCCGTGTCAATGCACGCCGACTCGCGAATGTGGACGGCGCAGGTGAGGCCCATGCCGCCCATCTTGAGGGGCAGGAGCGCCTGCTTGCGCGCGCGCTCCCAGCGTGTGCCGGCGGAGCCGACCCGCGCCCCGCAGACGAGCTTGTATAGCGCCGTGTCAATCAGCTCGTCGTGCCTCTCCGCTGCCGGGACCGCTGGTAGGACAGTGATCGCCGCAAACCCTGTGGTCAGCTCCATATGATCTCGGATATTTTTTGTAGGCCCCGGAACCCCAAAAAACTTTTATTTTTTCGGGTGAAAAGTAATCCGAGCAAACCCGCGGCCGCAATGAACTAAAAGGGGAGGTTTTCGGGGGGGGGGGAATCAGGAGAATTTGGGAATTTTCTCCCCACTGACCCCCCCCTCTTCGAAAAATTTTTCACTCCAAGACAAAGTACTTTTTTAAGGTGCTTTACAACCTAGGCCCAAAAGATATGGCATGGGGGGGAGTCCCTTGGTTTTAGATGCCCCCCCCCCCCCCCCACCCACCCACCCACCGAGCACGTCAGCAACTGCTCTTGACTAGTGCACTAGAGCGTAGTCCCAAAGGCGTGTACAAAGAAATTATGTAAGATAGTTGCTGGCATTGTAGAATGCTTTTGCAGCGACAACTTTGGACGAGAGGGGTTGTTATACTAGCCTGGAATAGCCTATAATTCATGCCGTAAGTGCCCGCCGTTCTCCATGGCGCGCGTAGCTATGACAGGGACCGCGGCCGCGGACCCGGCGGCGGACGGGGCTGGCGCGCAAGCGCCGGCCACCGTCGTGCCGCCGGGGATGCGCAGCGGACGCTGGAATAGCTCCGATCGCGCGCAACTGGAGGACGCGGTGAGTGTCGCAAGGCTGTTCGGTGCGTCTTGTGTCAGGGTGATAAGGCCTGGCTACGCGACCATCGAGGTCGAGCTGAAGCACGAGAAGGCCGCGGGCGACCGCGAGTCGGTGCAGGCGGCGGAGCGCTCGTACATCGAGCGCACCGCGCCGAAGAAGAAGGAGCCCACCAAGGAGCAGCT
>NW_005197241.1:0-1462 GCF_000372725.1 Emiliania huxleyi CCMP1516
ACCTGCGACCATAACGCTCCCATACTCGTGTTGACGCAGGATGATGACTGTGTGTGTGCCACCTGCCCCAGTACATGCGTGTTCTGCGCCGCTCCTCAGGGGATCTTGCGCACATAGCGCTGCGGTCTGCGCAGCCCAGCCACGAGGGCCCGCCCCGGGGCGTGCGGTCTGGAGCTCGCAGCGAGCTTCCAGCCATCTCTATTCAGCACGCGTCACACGTCTGTCTAGCCGCCATAGGTCTCGCCGGTATGGCTGCGCTGTCTCCAGCTCAGCCATCCTTTATGTAGATGGCTGTGTAGGAGACAGCACAGCCATTCTGGTGTTACATTCCGAGGTTAGCCTGCAGTGTGCCGGGAGAAAAACCGATCTCGCCTCCCGCTTCCCTTGAGCTCGCGCCAGCCCAATCCACATCCATCCTTTGCTGCTTGCCTGCGCCGGCGGCCGCGCGAAGCCGCTGGAGCCTTGAGGAGCGGGGAGAAGACGGAAGTATGGGGCAGTTGGGAATCACACAGTCATCTCTTGCGTCTACACGAGTATGGGGCGTTATGGTCGCAGGTAAGCTACCTCCAGTACCTCAGCACAGGTAGTCACCGGGTGGGGACGTTCACCTTCTGTGCGATACGTTGCTGCGCCGAATGCGATTGCAAGCTCGGGCACCGCTGCGTTGTCGTCCGTGCACTTTGACACGTCCTCCAGGTCTGAGAGATTGTTTGTCAGGTCTGCAATCAGCTCGCGCAGCTCCGCCGCTTCGCCTTCGGCGCGGCTGGCGAAACCAAACGAGTGAGAGAGAGAGTGCACGATGCGAACATTTCATTTTTACCCGTCATTTTGCGGGGTTTGCCAGATGCGAACGAATACGCAAGCAAGGAGCTGGCATCAGATACGCAAAAGAAAGAGAGAGAGAGAGATAACACCGAAGAGAAGGCCCGCCGCCTAAACATGGGCTGCAAGGGCGCGCGGGCAACCCGGCCAACCCTTCGACCACAAGAACGGCCACGGCTACGTCAAGGCGCATCGCGGTTTCTACCACGACGCGATCTTTGTCAAGCGCAACAACTTCAACCTGCTGCTCCACGAGACGTTCGGCGGCGGCTTCTCGCCCACCGCCGTTCTCAAGCTGCGCCGCCTCGCGCGCAAAGTCGCGCGCGGCAGCGTCGACCGCACGGCCTACTCGCCCAAGTACTCGCTCTCTTTTATGTCCCACCATGCAGAGCGCATCTCTCTCTCTGTTGTGCGAGGCGTGAACCGCGCCATTCGCTCTCACCTGGCAACCCTGTCTGCACGTCTCGCGCGCGCGTGAACAGGGCTCCAGGCCCCAAATGACGTGTGAGTGTTAGAGTTGTTTGGTATTGCTAAAAATCTCTCTCTCAGCCTTAAAAAAAGAAATGCAATTGCTTGTCGGTTTTCTTTCTTAATTCAAAGAAATGCAGGTCCGAGATTTCTTTCTTTTCCTGTGTGAGGT
>NW_005197240.1:0-1462 GCF_000372725.1 Emiliania huxleyi CCMP1516
CAGTCGAACCAGATGGAGCCCGCGGCAGTTTTGCACTGCTTCAGAATCTTGACCGGGTCGACACTCTCTTCCGGGATGCCAGCTCCTGCAGCCACTATGGTCTGGATGACGTCAGTGCATGGATTAATGTGACGCATGTTGCAATTCGAGTAAGCGTCGCCGACCGAGCGAAGGTTGGTCCAGCCCACGCCGACCGAGCGAAGGTTGGTCCAGCCCATGCTTGCCATGCTCCGGAACTTCTTCTCGCAGGTCTCATTGTCGACTGCGTAAAGGAGGCTCTTGACATCCTTGAAGGCGCTGATGAAGCCCTGCTGCGAGAAGATCTGGTCGCAATCCTCATCGGTAGCGTACTCCGTGTCAAGGGCGACCGCATTGGTCATCTTGATCTTTGCCGACCAGTCGGATCGGGCGTTCCAGTACGGGGCGTTCCAATCCTTAACTGAATTTGACACTGCGAGCACGACGACGGCCCAGCATGCTGGAGCGCCGTGATGTCCGACGTGGAAACCCCGATGTCAACAATCACGCCCTTGAGGCCCGTAGCCTTGATGGCAGCCCACGTCGCCTGGAGGTCATTCGGTTTCCCGCCCAGCCAGACGAGGCCAGAAGGAAGAAGGGAGTCCGAAGGGCTTGGCGGCGTTGGCGTGGCCGTGGCAGTAGCCGTTGTCCTGGCAGTACGTGCCCGAGCACTCGTCAGCGACTGGTGCGGCGAAGGCGAGGACAGCAAAAGATCCGGCGAGAACGAGCTTGGCGAGCATCATGGTTTCTGCGAGCGGAGCAGCTGAGCCAAAGCACGGTCGTGAGCTTGTTGGTGAATCACAGAAGTTATCGATCAACACTTTCGATAGACCGAAAGTAAGATCGTTCGGTGCAGAAACCCCGGCCATGCCCATGTAACGCAATTGTGCTCGATTTTTTGGTCGAGAAGTGTCTCCAAGTCTTCTGGACCCATCGATGGCCGTTGCCTCGACGCCGCTCGTCGCGGCACCATCGTGCCCGGCCTGGGCGAAGCATCGTCGCGGGCGCCAGCCGCAGTTCGACGGCAAGCCGTGCGAGCCTGCCGAGGAGGAGGACATGTGGCTGTGCCTGGCCGACGGCCGCGCGCGCAGCACCGCCGACCTGAAGCGCCTGGCGACAGCCGCTCGGGTGCGAGCGAAACGAGCAGGAGATGCAGCCGCCGCGAACACGCGCGATCGGCAGGCGCGCGACCAGCGCCGCCGGCAGCGTGAGCAGCACGACCGGCGCGCAGCGCCGGCGGTCGCCAAGACCGTGCGCCCACAACGCGGCCAGTGCGGCTGCCCGGCGCACGCGGTGTGCGGCATGTGCGTCGACCAGGGCAAGCTCGCCGCGGCCGAGCAGGCGGCCATCGACCTGGAGACGCGCTTCCACGCCTCGACGAACGTCGTCATGGACCTGGAGCGGCCCGAGGACGAGACGGCGGCGCTGCTGCAGCGCTGCGTGC
>NW_005197239.1:0-1461 GCF_000372725.1 Emiliania huxleyi CCMP1516
AGACCCCCCCCCCCCCCGGAGCAGCAGAGGCTCCGTGGGGTCGAAAAGTCGACGCTGGGAGTCGCACTCGTCAAACCATCGCAGCACCACGCGGTCCGCACGTACCGCCCACACCCCCTCCACCGCTGAGAAGGCGCAGATCGACCGCCGGGCCGCGTAATCGTCGTTAAGGAGCGGTTTTTGGAGCCGTACGAAGAGGTCCCAGACGGGCGAACATGCGGTTTTTACCACGAAAAGAAGAGCGCTGGTCACGCTGCGCGTCAAGGGCGCAGTCATGATCGCCATCCTCGCCTCCACCTTCCTCTGCTGGACACTCGAGGTGAGGCCTCGGGCACTCTCGGGCAATCTCGAGCAATCTCGGCAACCTCGGGCACTCTCGGGCACTCTCGAGCAATCTCGGGGTATCTCGGTCGAGCTCAACCTAGTCGCATGCATCGTGCGCAGCCCCCTAAGGTAGCCTTTGGGGCCCCGTCTCCTGTGCAAGACTCTCGCGAGCTCCGCCGCTGCCGCCCTCGGCCGCTACACCGCCACCGCTACCCCACGGGACCCGAACCCACCTACCCTACCCCCCACGGTACCCGAACCCACCGCTACCGCCCCCTCGGCCTCGTCTGCACCGCCGCTGCCGCCGCCCTCGAGCCGCGACCACCCCCCCCCCGCCGCCCCGCCTCCACCAGGCGGCCGGCGAGAAGCAGTTTGTATACCAGCCTCAGTGCTGCCTCGGCGGAGTCACTTACACGTCGGAAACCAGCTGGTATGTCCCTCACCGCCGCCCGTTGACTCGGCATGTTGTGCGAGTATATGGGACAAAAGCGTCGAAAATGTCCCAAAAAGCGTGTCTCGAGTTTGTTGCAGCTCCGCAGCCTGCGCGCGCTGCCGGGACGCACCGCTCGCGCGTTCGGCACACTCAGTGGACCCCACCGAGTGTGCCGAACCAACAGGAGTGAGTAGGCTCGACGCCGTACTCGAGATGGAGCTGCAGAAAGTACGCCGCCGAGCGTGCCACCGACGGCGTCCCGGCGGCGGTGATGGAGTGTGAGACCTGAGGCTGCGGAGGTGACGCCTGAGGTACCGGCCCGTGCACAGCGACTCAGCCGGCGACCGCCACGGGCTCAGACGAGACTTGTCGACTCGTTCCGGCTCAGCTTCACCGTGGTCATCGGGCGTCTGTCGACGTCAGGACCACCCATACAGCTCGCGGGTTTGAGGTCGCAAGAGCCAAGATGGTGGCGTTTGGACATCCCAACCATCACACAAGACAGCCTGTAGGTGATGGCGGGACGGCGCAGTGTTTGTGGCACTCAGCAGTAGGCACCCGCGGCACGGCCCCGCTGTCGGCTCTCGCGGGCTGCGGAACCGGCCCCAGAGGGAGCCGGTCCGGGCGAGTGTGGCAGCTCCTGCGCTAGTATGGGCACCCTCTATCATAGCACTACTGATCCTGGTCATTAGAGCTGCCAGGGA
>NW_005197238.1:0-1461 GCF_000372725.1 Emiliania huxleyi CCMP1516
CGTGGGAGAATTGCGGGTGAGAAAAGGGGGCTGGTCATGATGTTCGCAAATAGGTGGAGAGCATGTAGAATTGGATTCAGGGCAGTGGATTGGTCATGAGTTTTTAAACCGGAAAAAGTGAAAATGGTGTGTCGAGAGTACGCATCTTGCGCTGTCACCGGTGTAACCGAGCATAAGCTGGGGTAGGGGGTGGGGAAACCGGCGAGAAGGGGGCCGCCGCCGGCGGCGGCAGAAACGCCGCGCGCGGCGCGCGCGACGGAGGGGCGGAGCAGCGACCGCTGGCGCGGCCGCTGCTCCGTCTGTGCCAGTGACGCGCGCTCTGCGCGGCTGCACAGAGCGCGCGTCAGGGCAAGGGTGGGCAAGCGCGGCGGCGCGGGACGCGCGGCGGCGGCGGCGAGCCGCCGAGCGCTCCGTGCGCGGTGAGGCAGCCGGGCGAGGCGCGGCGGGTGCCGGGGCAAGGGAGCAGCCCACACCCGGCCGTCGCTTTTTGAGCGACGCCTGCGGCACGCCTGCGCAGGGGCCGCAGGTCGGTCAGTTGTGGGGCGAGGTGGTGCCGGCCGCGGGCCGGGTGCAAGGCGCCGGCCTCGGCGCCGCCTCGGCGCGGCGGGTGCCGGGGCAAGGGAGCAGCCCACACCCGGCCGTCGCTTTTTGAGCGACGCCTGCGGCACGCCTGCGCAGGGGCCGCAGGACGGTCAGTTGTGGGGCGAGGTGGTGCCGGCCGCGGGCCGGGTGCAAGGCGCCGGCCTCGGCGCCGCCTCGGCGCGCCGCACGGGCCCGGCGAGCCTCTGAGCGGGGGCCGAAGGTTAGCCGTGGTGGGAGGTGGTAGGGTGGTGGGGGTGAGTTGATGAGACTTTGCCGCAGAGGCCGTCCCTAGCTGTGAACAGCAAAACGAGAGAGTATCCTTCTTTGTGTGCGCGCCTCCGTCCCGGTGCCGGCGTCTTTCCCTCGCCGCCAACCCGATCTAGCGTGATATATGCCCCCACGCGGGCGCGCCACCACCACGAGCGTGAACCTCCTGCCGAGCGACTTTGTGGGCCAGCGGGTGGAGCTGCAAGGGCTGACTGCCCGCGCCGATCTCAACGGACAGGTCGGTGTCGCCAAGTCCTACGACTCGGCGCGCGGCCGGCTCGCCGTCGCGCTGGATTCCGGAGAGGGCGCCGCCATGTCGGACGGCTTTTGGGGCTCCGGACCGCCGCTGCTGGTGCGGCCGGCGCACCTGCGGCTCGTGGAGCTCGAGACTGGCGCCGTCACAGCGGCCGCCAGCGACGAGATGCTGCGCGCCAAGCGGTACGTCGAGGCGGCCATCGAGCGCGCCGGCGGCGGCGGGCGCGAGGCGCGCCGGCTGCGCCGCCTCCTCGCCTCGCTCTTCCAGCGGCAGCTGCACTGCGTGCGGATGGCGGCCGCGGAGCACGCCAGCGTGCTGAGCGAGTGCGCGAGCCGGGCGGAGGTGCCTCCCGCGCT
>NW_005197237.1:0-1461 GCF_000372725.1 Emiliania huxleyi CCMP1516
CCCCCCCCCTCCCTCCTCCCTCCTCTTCCTTCGGCCAGGTCTCACCCGTGCCCCTTCCTGGAGCAGGAGTGCGGGTCGTCGCCGTGGACTGCGATCGTGCACCCGAGGTTGCCCGCGCCCTCGGCATCAAGGGGTACCCGACCGTGAAGTTCATGGCCAGGGGGAAGGCGTCCGGCTACGAGGGGCCGAGGACGGCGCTGCAGCTGGCCTCTTTCGCCCAGTCGCGCGCAGCCCTCGACCGGTATGTGCTGCGCTGGGTGGATAAGGCCGTCGCCGCCGTCAGGAATATGATCCAGCGACCGCAGCCGTCGGCCGCGGCTCCTTAGCGGAACGCGTTGCTGGCGGGAGCCCTGCGGCCCGCCCATCTGCTGCCACCGCCTGTGGGTACTGTGCGGCAGGCCACACTCCTTTGTTTGTTCTCTCTGACGGTCGGTCTAATATATGCCCCTCGTCTTGGTGAAAACAAAAGTGGTCCCAGAGAAGTACAGGGAACCTTTTGACCGTTCATAGCTACAACAAAAAATGGCAGCTACCTGTGTGCTGTGAGCTGTGAGAGAGAGATTTTTAGCACGAATACCAGTTGTTGTTGTAGGTATATTGTTGTCCCGTAGTATAGTTGTTGTTGAGCTGTGTGCCGTGTGTGCGTGTGAAGCGCCATAGGACGTGTTTTCTTCTCATAACAAGGCAAACAAACCAAAAAATGACGTGTGAGTGTTAAGAGTTGGTTTGGTATTGCTAAAAATATCTCTCTCTCTAACAGGGCTGTGAAAGGTTGACGTACCATACGGAATCGACCCTATCCAGTGCTCCAGTCTTGTCGGTCAAAAGATTCTTAAAAACTGAATACCATGTTCGGATCGCTCCTCATCGCAAACCCTGTCAGCAGTTCACCTACGGGTATGTTCGTAAGAGCCACATACACTGAAAAACAAGCGCCTCTCACAGCAGACTGGCACGGACTAGCACCACAAAAGCCACAGCAGACAGTACTGCCCCTTATACGACTCGTATTAAACAAGACAACTCTCTCTCACAGCACGCAGGCTCGACACAGGTGCGTATTATCTTCCGAAGAGGCAGTCAAAAAGAAGGGTCAAGAAGGGTCGAAGGGAAACCGCGCCCGCGGCGCCCCCCGAGCCTGCGATCCAGCCTAAACATGAGCGGCGGTAGCGCGAGCGCCGCGCCCTTCGTCCGACTCGGCGAGGCGGGCAAGTGGGAGATCCAGCCGGAGGGCGCGCAGCTGCTGCAGCGGATCGAGGCCCCAATCGTTGTCGTCGCTGTCGCCGGGCTCTACCGGACCGGAAAGAGCTTCTTCCTGAACACCCTGGCCGGCAACACGGCGGCGCGCGCGAAGGCGGGCTTCCGCGTCGGCTCGACGACCGAGTCGTGCACGCGCGGCATCGACGTGTGCGTGCCCGACGGCGACGCAGGCCAGTGCAGGCGCGGCTCTCTCGTGCTGCT
>NW_005197236.1:0-25487 GCF_000372725.1 Emiliania huxleyi CCMP1516
TATGTATGTATGTAGGAAGGTGAAGAACAGCCAGGCTCGGACTGGACACCAACGCGGTATGGGTGGACGCTGGACAGCACAGATGATGACGACACGCACGAGCGACACAAACAAGCTCACAAGACACACAGCCAGCTGGCTGCCACACACCCTGAGTTGGCGTACACATAACTCAGGTCCACATTCTTCCTGTCGCCCCCCCCCCTTATCCAAGGTGCCAAGCGATACTCCTAAATCAAAAAATAAAAAGAAATTCGCGGGGGAGCGCGCGCGTTCACGGCCTGCCCACGGCCCGGCCGCTCATCGTGATCATGCTCGCCACAATCCTCCGCGAGATTGACGCCGGCATCGCCATCTTCATCGCCGTCGCTACAGCCATCCTGCTCAAGGAGTGCGCCGAGGCGGTCGCGGGCAGCGCTGGCGCGGGGGACCGTGGCTCGCTCGGAATTGCCGCGCTGCTGCTGGTGTCGTCCGCAGGCCGGATATCGGCGCGCCGCGCCGCGCGCGCTGCGACGCCAAAGCCCGTGCTTGCGGTCGACCTCGACGAGGTGTGCTGCGGCTATCTGCCAGCGTTCTGCAAGTTCTCGAACGCTGTCCACGGCACCAGCGTCGAGGCCGCCGACTTCCACAGCTACATGTTCTGGGAGGTCGCCGGCTGCAGGCTCGCCTCGCGCGAGGCGGCGCTCGACCGCGTGTACGAGTTCCACGCCTCCGACTTCTTCGCGCGGATCGAGCCGCTGCCGGGCGCGGCGGAGGCGCTGCGGCTGCTGCGCGCAAAGTTCGAGCTGCACGTGGTGACGTCGCGGCAGAGCGACATCGAGCCGCAGACGCGCGCCTTTTTGGCGCGCCACTTTGAGGGCCTCTTCACGGCGGCGCACTTTGGCAACCACTTTGGGCGCGAGGGCGCCAAGACGAGCAAGCCAGAGATGTGCAAGCGGATCGGCGCCGTCGCGCTGGTGGACGACTCGCTCACCTACGCGCGCCAGTGCGCCGCGGCGGGCATCCCCACTCTGCTCTTCGGCGCCTACCCCTGGAATGCGACCGACGAGGCCCTCGACCTGTCCATCCGCCGCGTAGCGCGCTGGCAGGATGTGCTTGCGGAGCTGCTTGTGCGCTCCTCGCGCTCGGCCACTGCCACGCAGCGAGGCGGCTCCTCACCTCCCCCTGCTGCGAATAGGTGAAGGGGCTGTGATCCGCTCTCTCTTCTCTGGCGCAGTCTACTCGGTCTTGCGCCTCTGTGGCGTGAGCACAAGCCACAAACCCGCGCCGACGGAAAGACTCGTGTATAATTTTGTGTGTGAGCTCTTGTCTCTCATCGGTTTTGAGCCAACACCACTGTGCTCTCTATGACCTAACTTATAACAACCTGCTCCGGCTGCTGCTTCTCCGACTGCTGCTGCGGCTGCTTCTCCAACTCGTGCTGCTGCGGCTGCTGCGGCTGCGGCTGCCGATCGATCGAGGCCCAAAAAATGATGTGTGTGGTGCTAGAGATATTTGTTGGGTATCGTACTAGAAATCTCTCTCTCTCTCTGCGCACTGGCACTCTGGTGAGGGAGATCTACCTGGGAGCACTTTCTAACCAACAATCGGCTCTACTCACACACCTCGGATTAGATAACGTCCGTCCGGCAAGTCGACTTCGCCGCCAGATCCGCCCTGACCACCGTCGCCGTCGCAACAAACTCAGCGCCCCTCCTTCCTTGTTACCGCCGTCGCCGTCACTGCCCCAGCCGCTCAGCATTGCGCCTCGGCACCGGCATCACGGCCGTTGCGACATGGCTTCGGCTGTCGCATTCGGTGACCGGGTGCTGAGAGAAAGGAGCAGGCTCTTCTCTCCGACCAGTGCTATCGGCGACGAGCAGAACCGATCGCGTTGGAGGCTATCGCAGCCTCTGGCCAGCGCCGGTTACCTTCTGTCACTCGACGACTACACAATCGATAGCCCCGACAGGCGATGTGTGCCAACGCACGTTGAATGCGTCATCGACAAGGAAAACTCGTTTGCAAAGGCACTCGTGCACTTTCCTCACGCGGCCGAAGCACAGCTGGCGTGCTGGTCCCTCTTCCGGCAGCACCCGGCCCTCACGCCCCGCTTCAGCCTCGCGAGCGGTATCAAGTTTGGTGACTCGGCGTGGACCATCGGCTTGATGCGCCTCATCAACGCGAGCGTGGCACCGCGCGGGCGAAAGAGGTCGGCAGACTGCGCCGTGAGGGGCCGGCTGCGCAGGCTCCGGACCGGCTGGACCGGCAGCGAGCAGGCTTGGCTCGTTGGCCGCGCCGACGCGACGGAGCTCCAAAATCGGCTCTTTGTCGGGCAAGCCCCCACGGGCGGGCCTAAGGCGGAGCGGCCCACGGTGGCTGGGCTTCCTGTACGTGTCGGTCTCGTGAATCGAAAGGGCAGCCGGCGCATCGTCGATGCCGATAAGGCAATGGCTGCCCTAGCACGCGCGTTGGCCGCGCGCGAGATAGCTACGCTCAGTTACATGTCGGATCTGGGCGATCTGGGCTTCGAGGAGCAAGCGCAGTGGGTGCACGCGCAGGACATTCTGCTGTCACCGCACGGCGCGCAGAATGTCAACTTTCTGTGGGCGAGGCCGTGCACCGCCATCGTCGAGTTCTTCCCAAAGCACTACTTCATTCCGGGCGAGTACCTTCAGCTCGCCCGTGCTGTCGGCGCCGTGGCCTTTGCGGCTTACAAGGGCCCGGTCGACCCTTATGCGGACACGGCCTTGGCGCTCGGCGAGGGTCGGCGAGCGTATGGATATCGGAGGCGAGCGAGGTATGGGCAGCTCTCCCTAGGATGGAACGGTGGATGGAATGGGTCCTTCACCGACGCGATGCTCAAAGGTCTGCTCGAGGCACGCGCAGCGTGTCTGGCCACGCACGGCGCCAACGACAGCTCCTGGGCGCGGCATGATCTCGGTCAGCCTACCCAGCAGCGCCATCTGATGCCGCATCTTAGCACGTTCAGGACTCTACCCCAACAAGGGATGCCGAGAACACACCAGCTGCGGGACGAGATATTCGGATGAGCGCGGTGTCAGCTACAAAGCACACTGTCCCCAGAGATGTCACCACACACGCCGCGGGGGGCGGGGCGGGGCGCGCGCGTCACCAGACACCACCACCTACTTTAGACCGAAAGCCGTAGACCTGGGATGTCATAATCTCGCAAGTCTCATCTATACTAATACCTTCGTGCGTCTCATTTCTCGCGGAGGATGCAGTGACGTGACACACACACACACACACACACACACACACACACACACACACACACACACACACACACACACACACACACACACACACACACACACACACACACACACACACACACACCGCTCACCCACGCGCACTGGGCCTTGCACTTTGAATGCCGTGGGGCTCCTGTCGTCAGACGTGGAGACGCGAGGGTTGCCCCCCCTTGCCCCACCAGCACCACCTCGTGTGTGTGGAGAAGTTTACCTTACCTTACCTCTTAGTACTTAGAGTGTTTTGATGAAAAAAATCTAAGACTGTACCAGAACGTACTACACTTTGCCCCCGCCTTAGCGAGCTCTACCTCTCCTACCTTTGAAAAGTCAGGGGATAAGACGCCTGTCCACCTCATCACCGCGTCGGGTCGGCGATCACCATCGCCACCAAACCCAGCGTCCGCACCGCCGCGCTGGCCGTCAGTCGAAGCAGCCGTGCGATGCCGATGCGCCGCAGGAGCACCTGCGAGTGTGAGTGAGGCGTGCTCACGGTTGAGGCGTGGGGTGGCGCAGTCCGGCGGATTATTTTGGCGGATGTGGTGGTGCGCGGCGCCTCGCTCACAAACAAGCCGGCGGCGCCGGAGAAAACTGCGAAGCCCGCCGTCCTCGAGAGCGACTCGCTGACCGACCGGAGCTGCAGCTCGACGACGAGGTCGCCGCGCTCGCACACCTGAGACGCGTGGCGGGGCGTGTGACGAGCCGCTGGCCAGCCACTGTCGCGACCGCCGCCCACCCACCCGCCCCCACGTGCGCGGATGGGGTCTGTGAGCGCGCGTGCGTCAGTGTGCGCTCGCGAGGGTGCGTCAGGCCTCGGGCGTCGCGCCACTGCCTCGCAGCGGCATCCCGTACCCCGCCAGCCGCACCGCCTCGCCGCACCTACGCTCGCACGCTCGCCGCGGTGACACCGACGCAGCCCCGTTGCGCCCGCCGCGACTCGCCGCCCGTCGCGTGCCGTACTGCCTTCCCGCGCGGTCGCACCGTCACGCGCTGGCGGCAGATGGTGCGCACGCGCACGGCCGGCCTCAGCGCGTTGTGCCACGCGTGCAGCTTCACCACGCGCGACAGGCCCGCGTCGCCCGACCGCGAGAAGCGAGGCGACCGGTCGTCTCGCGCCGCGACCTCGAGGCGCACCTGTGGGCGGCGGGCGCGGCGACGCGTGAGGTGGCGACGGGTTCGCCGCCTGCGGCGCTGCGAGAGCGAGGCGAGGATCCGGTCTCTACGCCAGCGCGTCTCGTCTTCTCTCCGCGCGCCTCGACACCGCCGACGCCGCGAAGCAGGACGGTGTCGCCGGGCCGGCTGCCGGGCGGGAGCTTTCCCGTGCGCACGAAGAAGCCGCCCGGGCGCGGGATCGGGATGAGCACCGGCGCCCACCCTCCCAGCTGCTCAAGGCTGCACTGCACCCGCACGGTCTGCGTCGGCCCTCCTCCACTCGCAACGCCACCGCGGCCGCCGCCGCCCGCGCGGAAGCCGGCCCGCTCCGCGTCCAGCTCGAGGTTGTACCTCCGCCGCGTCTGCGGGTCCGACAGCACCGAGAAAGCCTCGTTGACCTTCTCGAACCGCTGCTGCGCCTGCGACTTTGCTGCGGCGCCAGTGTGCTTGTCTGGGTGCCACCGCAGCGCCTCGCGCCGGTACGATCGTTTGATCTCGTCGGGCTTGGCGCCTCGCGGCACCTTCAAGGTTGCGTAGTGGTCGGCGGCGTTTGAATGGAGTGCGGTCAATACGACGAGCAAAAGGCGCATCATCACCGTGCCGGCGGCACGGTGAGCGCTGCGGCCTCGCATACCGCGTGGAAAAAGAAAAAGCAGAACCCGCCCTCGCGAGCGTGGAATAGGACCGCCGCAAGCGGCGTGGCGTGGAGCGGTTGAGCGTCCCTCCGGGGGCCCCTCTGCGCCGGGGAGGCGTTGTTGGCGGCTAGGACGCAAGCGTCCGTCGCCGTTTTCAAACTCGGGGCCCACTCCGCTACGCTCCGACCCGAATTTGGGGGCCATGAAATTTAAGGTGTTGCTGCGCAAAAGGGGTGGCGCGCGGGCGCGCGCGTGCGGGCGTCGAGCGCGGAGCTGCAAACACAATGACGTCGGAAAGCTCTGCATCAAGTATACAGTAGGCTCTAAGCACGGAACCAGAGCGCGAAGTATCCTCTCCGCCCCGTGCAAACGAGTGGCGAGGCTTCGTCACCAACATGCGCTCGAGAGGCGGAGCAGCCTCGATGCGATCCAGTTCGGTAGCTATCTTGTCGCGCAGCGCATCGTCAAAAGGCAGCTCGTTGCAGGCGTCGCGCGCCTCCCCGAGGTCACGCAGGAAGCTCTCCATATGTGTTGCAATAGACCCCCGAGCCGGTTGTTGCTGCACCGGCTGATCGAATGCAACGGCGGCGTGGTGGACGGGAGCGGCGGGGGAGCAGGGGGCGACGGCGAGGTTGCGTCCGGAGCCCGGCGGGTCGATCTGCATCGGCTGCACGTCGGCCACGTCGGCTTCTGCCAGCTCTGGCTGCTGGGCGGCGGTCGGCGTGGAGAATGGCAGGACTGTTTGGGGCGCATTTGAGAGCGCTGGCCCCGACGCGCCGTCGGTTTGGTCGGGGTGGTTCCACACCCCTGGTGTTTCTTCATTCCGTCGGGGAGGCTCTGTGCAGGGCGCAGCGAGGGCCGTGGGGAAGGGGCCAGTGGGGCGATGGGCACAGAGGGGGCAATGATCCGATGTGTGGGCAGGTGTCTAGGTCTGGCTGTGTGGACAGCCAGCAGCGAGAGTAGGATGTGCTTAGTACCTGTGCACGAAGGACAGACGCGGGTCGGAAAGTCGAGACTGCTGACCGCTCCTCCATGGTCCCCCGCCGGTGGACGCCGAGTGCAGTCATCGGTATGCGAGAGGTGTGCTCAAGGGCTAGCGGGGCGGACGCGACGACCTGGCGTTGCCGTCGCGGAGGGCTCGGGTTCGAGTGAGCGCCGCCGGCGACGCGTCGTTGCGGCCGTGGCCGCGCGGGCCACCTGCATCGACGGGCTGCTTAGGGGGGGGGCGCCAATGAGACGCTTGCCCGTCGGCAATCCATCCCGTCTTGGCTTCAATTGTACGTACGTACTTTTAGCTTACTGGGAGAAAAGAGAGAGGGGTTGTGTTCTCTAGGCCCCTAGGGGCCCTACGCGCGGCGTGAGAGCTCGGAAGCGAGCTTAGCACGGCGATCGAGGATGGCACGGTTCACCCCCTTCACCGAAGCGATGGAGATGCGTTCCGCGTGGTGTGACACAAATGAGAGGCGGGAGTGGGGAGGGTACGCGGTGCGGTCAACGCCCGAGCGTTGAGCCTTGCGCGCAAGGCGGTTGATCTTTGCAACTGCAGGCGGCGAGAAGCCGCCGCCGAATGTCTCGTGGAGAAGCAGGTTGAACTTGTTTCGTTTGCCGAAGATCCCGTCATGGTAGTGGCCACGCTGCGACTTGACGTAGCCTTGGCCGGTGGTGTGGTCGAACGCACGTTGACCACGGAACCCGCGTTGCTTGCAGCCCATGTTTGCAAGGCGGGCGCGCTCTTCGGTGTTGCCGAAGGCGAACTTGTCTCCAACGGAGCCGGGGTTGCCTCCGGTGTCGGCGCGGCCGACCCCAACGGGCAAGCCACCCCGGAGGGGGGTCCAAAGTTTGACCTCACTGATCTCGTCTTTGCCCCCGGGAGCCGCGCCCGGCTCAGCCAGGTCGGTTTTGTAGCCCTCGTTGAACTGTTTGGTGAGCTCAGGTTTTTCGGCATCTCCCATAACGGGCCGGGAGATGGAGACGGCGGCGACACAATCGTACCAGGCGCGAAGTACGCCGTCGTGTGGGCGCCGCCGGGCGGCGTTGTTGAGGAACCAGTCGCCATGGTAGTCCTTTGCACCACCGACTGTGTCCCCAAGCTCGAGTGCCCGCGTGACAGTCGAGCGGCACTGCGAGAGGTGAAGACCGTTTCGGCGCTGAAGTTCGCCGATGAATATGTCGTCTGGAATGGTTGTGGCGTTGCTGCCGTCAAGTTTGGTGTCGAGCCACCGCCCCGCGTAAGGCTGCGAAGTTGAGACGTAGCGGATGGACTCGCGGTAACGTATCTTGGTGTCGCCGGGCTGCCAGTTGGCTGCTGTGTAGTCGTCAAGGGCGCGCCACTCCTTCTGCAGATCGAACCAGTTCCAGATAGTCTCGATGGCAGCAAGCGCCCGCGCGTACGGGCTTCCTGATTTGCAAGTGCCATCGATGACTGACTCCGGTGTTGGAAGAGACTCAGAAGTGGGGAGGCTGACGCCCTTGGGGTAGAACTCAGAGATTTTGCCGCCGCGCAAGGTGTAGTAGATGTTGTCGTCGCGCGCGGCTCGGATGGAGGCCACCTCGTCTCGCCTCGAGAGCGCGGCTCTGTACGAGTTGACGGCGGCGTCCCGTGCGCCGTACCCGCCGCAGCGCTCGGCTTCGGCGAGGTCTGGGCTGCAGGCCACAAGCTTTGACCAGCATTTGAGGAGGGAGTTGTGGTAGGCTTCGGCCGGGCCGCGTACGCCCGTGCGGCCCTCCCCCGTGTCGTTAAGTACACCGACCGAGGTGACGCCCGTGTCGACGCCGGAGCCTCCAGCGATGGTAGGGAGCATAGCCTGCCTCCAACCCAGGTCTTTGTATTTCGCAGGAGTATCCTTGGCCTCCGTGAGTAGTTCCCACGATTTGCGAATCCGGTTGCTACCGTCGATGGCCGGGCCCTCGCTGATCTCTGGTGGCGTGACGGAGCAAATGTACTTCGTCTTTGGGCAGGCCTGACGGGTGATGAGGTTGTACTTGAGGTGTCCAACGTTCTGAATGCCCTCGGTGCATTCGAGCGTGTCGATGAAGTCGAGCGGACGGAGGTTTTTGGCGAGGCGTTTGCCAATCGCCTCCGAGGCAGCCTCTGTGTCGCCGAGGTAGGTTCCGACGATTTTGAAGCAGTCCGGGCGTCCGGTGAGGTTCCCGTCCTCGTCTCGGTGGTGCGGCGAGCCGACCATGAAGGGGGGTACGCAGTCGAGGTCGCCGCTCGGAGAGTAGATGATGCACTTCTCCTCGTTGTCGAGGTTGCCAGCGACATCTTTTTGCACCTCGAGTGTCCCGCCCTCTCCGCAGTAAGACTTGACGGCCTCTGCCACGGTGTCGTTTTGAACCATGTCGTCGATGAACGAAACGAAGCGGGTAGTCGGGTTCTTCTTTTGCACAATGTTGTCGATCTCGTGTTTGACTCCGGTGGTGCACATCCCTGAGAAGGCGCGCCCTTGGGCGCCGCCGCAGCACGACCGGATGTAGCCGTCGGCGTCCTCGCCGGGCGGCTCCAGGCTGAGCGGGTCCCACGGTGCGTCGGCGTCGCTCGGTCCGGCTGCCCGAGGGTCCTGGAGCGGTCCGTCCGCGCTGCACAGACGGAGGAAGCTGCGTCGACCAAACACCAACCGCATCGCCGGGATGAGTGCCGGATTGCGCTTACGCGCCCAGTCAAAACAGACAGTCCTGCCGTATCCGCTCGGGTCTGGGTTGCCGTCTGCGTCCAGGGGCTGTCCCGTGAGGTTGAAGAAGTTACGCTTGTCCGACTTGATTGACGCATTCCCAGGTCGCAGGGTGTGCCACGAAGTGACTGTGTGGCACACGAGATGGGTTCCATTCTTCGAATACCCATAGTTGACTGGGAAGTTGACTGGTTGCCGTGCAGCTGCGTCGGCTCGGTAGGCGGCGTCGAGGGCGTCTCTGGCAGCTGTGATGTCGCTGTCGGCGCCGCCTCCGGCCCGGACGCGGTCGACGGTGGTTTTGAGGGTATGCTCGGCGGCGGTGAGGGCGGCGGCGGCGTTGGCGATGGCCACATCTCGGGCGTGACGATCCTCGGGCAGCGGCGAGGTGAGGTACTGCTCCATCCAGGGGCACTCTTGCATGTGTATGCAGCGCTCAGCCGACCGCGGCATGATGCTGCACATGCCGAGGGGGCGGAGGGAGCCGTCTTCCTTGACGAGGCACAAGGCTTTGAGGTCGGCGTCGAGCTGCTGCAGCCGAGGGTGCTCGACGCCCCACGAGAATGCGGTGAAGTAGTTAAGGAGGCACTTGGAGCCACGTTCGCTGTCGGTGATGATGCGCACAAAGTCGTAGTCGACGTGGTTGGGGCCTCCAGCTCTGGTGACGTTGCAGCTGCGAACGAACCTGGCAAAGATCTCTGGCTTGATCTTGTACTTGCCCGCCTCATATCCGGGTTCGTCGCGCATCGCGTGTTCGGGTGGTGCCTTGGCCTGCGGAGTTTTGTTGATGAATTCGTCGACGACCTTTCGGCTCCGGCCGTCTGCAGGTTTGAGCGAGTTGAAGCAGTTCCATGCCTTCTTCCACTCGCGTCGGTTCGCCCAGTAGCTCAATTGTACGAACGTCTTGGCACCAGCTGATGGCTTGGGTCCCAGATCACGCAGTTTGTGCACGGTATTCGGATTTTGCTATTTGCTCGTGTGGGGGTATATCGCAGATTTGTCAATGGTACCGCGTCTGCGACGCGGGCGCCTTGCGGGCAGAGCCCTTAGCCACCCTTTTATCTTGCGCGGTCAAAATGCGCAGCGGCGAGTAGAGTCCACGCCTGCTATTCACAGCACAAGCCCTCGCCGGGGGCTCGAGCATCAGCGAAAGCAACGGATCCCCTAGGAAGAAAAAGACGGAGGTGGTCTCTACTCGCCAGAGACAGACCGCCGAGGAGTTGCGCTCCGTGGATCGCGTCACACCAATCCTCGCTACCCAACGCGGCCAAAGGATATCCACCCCGAGAACCTCGAGAGACCGCCGACGCTTCCCTCGTCTCCGCATGTCCGCGGGCCTTTCGGGTCCTCCGCCCGCGGGCTACACCTCTTACGTCCTCGCGCTGGAGTGGCAGCCACAATGGTCGCTTCGCGCCTGCCCCGGATCTGCGAGCGCCGACCCTCGCCTGATCGAGGCCATGGCGGGATCTCTCGGCGCTTGGGCGCGGCAGAATCTCTCGCTGCACGGCCTGTGGCCCGAGTATACCAACGCGTCCGGGCATGCTGGCTGGCGGTGGCCGCAGTGGTGCAACGCGAGCCGTCTCGACTACCGGGTGTGCGAGCGCGAGGAGGGCCTCGATGGCTGTCAGCCGACGGAGCAGGCGCTCGCCGACTACAACGTCTCTGGCCGCTGGCAGTCGTGGGCGATCGAGTACGCGTTTGGCTCGCTCGCCGCACACGAGTGGTCCAAGCACGGGAGCTGCTCCCCGTCGGCAGAGCAGCAGCCGGCGCAGCTCGAGTACTGGAGCTGGCAGGAGGAGGCGGTGCGGGTGGCGGCGGCGGGCCACGGCAGCCGGCTCGTCTCTGCGAGTGCGGGCGGGGCCGTGCGGAGAGCCGACCTGCTGGCCGCCTTTGAGCGCGACACGGGCGGCCGCGCAGTCGCCCTGCGGTGCGAGGATGCCTGCCGGCTCAGCCAGGTCTGGCTCGGCTTCCGTGCGGAGCCGGCGACACTGCGGCCGCTGCTCGACCCGGACCACGCAGTCGCCGTGTCGGGCGGCTCGTGCGGACAGTGCGTCGCCGTCGCGATCGCCGCGTGGTCGGGCTGCCCACGCCGCGCCACCTTCGACCGCGCCCTCGCGATCGCCGCCGGCGCGCTGCTCGGCCTCGGGCTGCTCGTGTGCGCGCTCCCTCCGCTGCGGCAGCGAGCCGCGCACCTGGCGAGGACTCTCCGCCCCGCCGCGCCGCTCGGGCGGAGCCTCGCCATGTCTCCCGCGCCGCTCGCCGGGGAGAAGCGTGTCGTCCAGCTGCAGGACCTGGACGTCAGGTCGCCGCGCACGCGGAGGTACGTCGAGGGGCTGCTGGCGGCCGACCCGCATGAGCTGCCGCCTCCTCCGACGCTGAGAGCCGCCGGCGGCGCCGCGGCCGGCTAGGCAGCCACTAGGCACACGGGACGCCGTGACGATCATGCAGGGTTAGCCTGGATTAAGATTTTAAGTTGTGAAAGACAGAAAGGAAAAGAGGCTGCCACAGGGAAGGAGAAAGGCAGATGCCGAATTAGTTTTTATTTGGTGCCAGTGGTGCGCGCCGGTCCCGTGCCTATGAAGACACAAAGAAACGGACTTCGGTGGGGCGTTCGTGCACGCGGAGCACGCCGCAGCTCCGTAGCCGCAGGCGCAGCCCCAACTCTTGCCGCTCTTCCGTGTCGGGTTGTGACGAGGGGTGAGGGGACACGGATTGAAGATCCCTCACACCAAGATCGTGCATGGCGGGGACACATGTCCCTAAATCCCATCTCGTCTCCCGCGCCTTTTCTTTCTTGAAGTCGACGCTCGCACGTCATCGAGAGTGCTGCTGTAGAGGACGCCTGATGATGCTGAATCGACGGGGCGTCACATGCAGCGCCGCGGCGTGCTGCGCGCTTCTGCTCTTGTTCGCAGCCGTTTTCCGGCCGCCTCCTCCTCGCGAGCGGACCTGGCAGCCGCGGGACGGAGCCATCGTCTCCATTCGGTCTGTGGAGACAGGCACCCATCTCACAGTGAGCATGGACGACGGCAATCTGTACGCGCCGCCGCGAGGTGCACCGCATAATGCCAGCGCCCAATTTCGCGTGATGGTGCTCGAAAGTTCGCTCGTGGAGGTCCTGCGGGACGCTGCCCGCAGCACGAACTTGGCTGCCTGGGCCCGACACAAGGCGAAGACTGTCTCTGGGTGCGTGTGCTCGGGCTTCGCCAACGACTACGGGTTCGGTGCGTGGTGCGCCTCATGGGAGGACGCGTACCAACAGCCTTGGTGCTATGTGTCGGACGGATGCAAGGTAGCGGACGAGTCGAGCCGCGGCTCGTTTGGGAGGAAGTACGACGTCTGCCCGGCGGGCGAGGCCGACTCGGCGGCGGGCGAGTTCGGGGCGGACGGCGAGGGAACGGATCCCCTGACGGGGGATCCGTTCGAGGATAGGGCGATGGAGGAGGCGGCCTCAGAGAGCGAGTGGCAGGGTGGTGGAGAGGGCGGCGGCGCGGGTGATGGTGGCGGAGAGGGAGAGGGCGAAGGCGAAGGCGAGGGCGAGGCTGAGGGCGAGGGCGAGGGCGCAGGGGGGGCGTTCGACGAGCCGCTGCAAGGGTGTGACTGCTCAGCCGTGTGCGCCCAGGGCGCGCCGTCCCCGCCTCCGCTGCGACCGTCCCCGCCGCCACGCGCCACGACTCCGCCGCCGACGTCCCTGTCCCCGCCGCCGGCGACGTCCCAGCCGCCACCGCCTCGGCCTCCGCCAGTCCGCCAGCCTCAAGCGCCTCTCGGCCTTTTCCCTCTGTCTGGCTGCAACTGCTCCGGCTTCAGGCGCCGACCGCACGCACCGCCTCCCCTTTCTGCCCTGGCCCTGCTCACGCGTCACGCCGCCCGCCGCAGCAACTCGCACGGCTTTGGCGGCTCGTGCGGGGCGTGGGAGTTGGAGAAGCAGACCCCCTGGTGCTACGTCCACCCGGCCTGCCCGACGGTGCAGCGCGCTACCTCTCCTTCGGGCGGATCCTTCGGAAGGCCTTTCGACGAGTGCGGGCCTGCAAGCACCGCCACCCCGCCCGCCACCCCTCCGGGCGCAGCTGCGGCCTTGCAGCGGCTCGTGGGGCCTTCCCTCGACCTGCAAGCGTGGCGGGCCGCCGGGAAGGACACAGCGGGCCATGCCCCCACGTCCGCCCAGCCTGCAGCGACGGGCGTGGCGAGCGAGCGACGGCTCCTCTCGGCGCAGCTCTCGCCTGTCCCAGCCCCCGCCGCCGCTGCGGCCGGTGGGAGGGGCGGCGACGGGGCGGGCGGAGCAGGAGCCGGAGCCGGAGCGAGGAGCGGCACGGCCAACGGTCTAGCTCCGCCCCGCAGCTCCGCCCCGCATCGCAGCTCGCTCCGCGTAGCCCTAAGCCCAGCCCCGCCCCGACAGACGGCAACCGGCTCTCGAGCTTCGCGGTCGAGGCGCAGGTGTACGCCTCGCGCACGGCTTGGGTGGCGCTGCGCTGCGTCGAGACGGGAACCTTTCTTGCAGTGGAGCCGCCGCCCCACGAGCGGCCGCTAGTCGCGCACGGCCGTGCGGACGGCTTGTCGCTCTCCACCGTCTTTGGCGTCGTGCCCGGGGGCTTGCTCTGGGCGCGCGGCACCGACTCGCTGCTCAACGTCTGCGCCGACGGTCAGGTGTGCTCCGGCTACCGCGAGCGCGACGCAGACCCACACTTGCGCCGCCTTGTCCGGCCCACGCCAGGCTCCAGCTTTGTGATGGAGTCGGTGGGCTCTGATGCGAGTGGCCCGCGCCGCAAGTAGAAGGAGGTGTGGAGCAGTCGGTCTACTTGCGTGTGTGTCAAGGTCAGCGCGGTGTGTTTCCTTGTGCGCAACCGTCTGGTCCCCACAGAGTCACTCAACGATGTGTGCGGGCAACACACTCTGTATATCCATTAAACGCAGCGCACGTCACGGTCAGCGGCGCGGGTTTTGATCAAAACCATGGTCAAAACACCCCACACATGTCGTATCGCTGTAGAGAAGTTTCTCCGAGACCTCGGGAGCGGGCAGTTATTCACACCTCGGCAGTGTGGTTTGGGCAGGGGTGGGCAGTGTGGATTTCACACCCGGGGCAGGTAGGGGATCGGGCAGGCAGGGGCAGGGGCAGTTGTGCGGCAGTGTGCGGCAGGCAGGCCCACAAGCAGAGTGGGCAGGTTCGGAAGGGCAGTTGCGAGTTGGGGTCCTAATTGCAGGGATGGGATCCTAAAAAACTCACGTCGTGAAAAAAATGCGCGCATAATTGCTGTAGACCTGAGATTATAACCCCATTCTCACTGAGGCTGCAACTCGCTGCGGCTGGACGCATGCTTCACAATCAGCGTGTGACCGAATCCGAGCTCACACGATGGGCTCTTCTGGCACTGCCCCGGGGTGGCCGGTGGCCGAAAAGCCGGCTTCCCCGAGCAAGTGGGGCACACAAACTCAAAGTCTGGGGTGTTTTCTTCCTCTCGATTCCTCGGCCATCTCTCGAGGTCTCGAGAACCACAAATGGGGACTACGGTCTGAACATGACGCATATGCTCTGAGGTCACAGTATGGGTTCGGCTCCTGTTCAATATATGCCCCATTCCGCGCGACCGCTCGGCACTTGCAGCGACAGCATTCAGTGTGCGGCGGCGATCGATAAAAGGCGCCTGGCCACCCTGCCGGCTGGGCCATCAAAGTGTCACGGTGCTGTGCCCGCGCTTGGCGTCCAGGGGAGATGTGTCGTGGAACTGCCACCGGAACCATGGAATTTCACCTGCGAATACAAGTACCCAGCGGGCGGACGCCCGCGGGGGTCGCCCCTCCTCAAAACAGGTGAGCCGTGCCTCCCCTTGACCGAACACTCGAGGGTCAAGGAGGGTAGCTTCAATGGGGAGCACGAAGAGTGGACCAGCAGCAAGAAGAGCAGGGGTGCATCGCCGCTCAGCAAAGGTCCCCGCGTCGCGGTGATGATCGTCGGTCTAGCTGCGGGCGTCACGAACCCTCTTGTGTATGCCTCCATGCGACATCGACTCATCGAGTCTATCTCCGAACACGTGGATGTCTTTATGAACCTCGAAATCCGCGCAGACATCAAGGACTACTGGAGTCCGAAGCACGCGCAGGAGACATTGATTAGGGCTGGCGAGGCTGGCAGCATTGGCAAAGGTGACGCGAACCTCACCGCTCTGGCAGTGGCCCTGTTGGAGCTGCGACCTAGATTTGTCACGCTGAACGAACCAGCGATAGAAGGCTTTGCTGGCCCTCGTAACGACTGGTTCAGCAAGCCTGGAAGCAGGAACCCAGACTCGCGATGTGCTGGGCATGCTTGGCGTGCTCTGAAGCAAGGCCATCACCCAAAGGTCCCATACGATCGTCTGCTTCGCGCCCGCGACCGTCACCGTCGCTGCATGCTTCTGGTGGAGCTGGCTGAATCGCGGGACGCGCAGACATATGCATGGGTCGTCATGACTCGCCCAGACTTGGTGTTTAACGTGCCGGTCACTCATCACATGCTGCGGGCAAATACGGTGTACTGGAAGGGGCATGTCGACTTTTCTTTGTTCGTCCCGCGGAGCGCTGCCACCACCTTCTTCGTCGATGCCACGCTCAGTTACTGGCGATGTGAGCAAATTAGCGAGACAAGTGGCGAAGGATGGATTACTAAAGGATTCCTCGACGCGCGCGATGCTCATCAAGTACAATGGTTCAGGCCGTGGCGGTCCAACGTGTCGGCCGCAAAGAGTGAGGCGCGTCTGTCAAGGGCCAAGGAGAACGGAGACTTCGCTGGCCGTGTTTGGATGGAGATCTCGCGGGTCCATAGCAAGTCCGCGAGCACCCGGTAGCAGATTTCATATGCCACCGCGAGACGACGGCGGCGCGCCGCCGCCGCCGCCAGAGCCCGCCCGCGCCGCCGCCAGAGCCCGCCCGCACCGGTTCCAGAGAGGCCGCCCCTGCGCCGCGGCCCGCGAGAGAGGCCGCGCCGCCACACGCCTGCGCCACTGGAGCGGGCGCTCAGGGCCTAGTCAAATGATGCCCCGCCCATACGCCCCGGCTGTATGTGTGTATGTTCGGCTTTCTTCACAAAGCGAGAGAGAGAGATCACGAGAGAGATCTCACGCCGCGCGTAGGGCCCTTAGGGGCCTAGAGAACACAACCCGCTCTCCTTTTCTCCCAGTACGTATGTATGTGTGTATGTAGGAAGGTGAAGATAGAACAGCCACGAGCCAGGCTCGGACTGGACACCAACGCGGTATGGGTGGACGCTGGACAGATGATGACGACACGCACGAGCGACACACAGACACAAACAGGCTCACAAGACACACAGCCAGCTGGCTGAGTACGTACTCGAATCTAGAAAAAAATCTCGCGTTGACGCTACCCGACGCCCCCCCCCGGGCCCATTCGCGCTCAGCAGTTAGTTGCGCGCGGCCCCACATCTTGATCTTCCGCACGACGAGCTGACCCCACCGCGCGCTATACACCAGACCGGGACACTGGAGGCCGTCAACACTGTCATTGAACCCCGCCGGCGCTGACGTTGAACATCAAGGCCGTGCCGACACCCGCATCGGCAGCACCGTGGAGACCCAACTCGCTCGCCAGCCAAGCGACTAAGGCCGCCGCCATGCTGACGAACAGAAAGAGGAGCGCCCAGGCGTCCGTCCTGGAGCGCTTGAGCGTGGTGAGAGTGGTCATGGGAGAGAGATGGTACACGGCGGCGAGCATCCACCGCCACACGGTGCCGAGCAGGGCGCGGCCTCTATCCCGCACCAAGCTGGCCGCGGCGTGGGTTTGATGTCGCGTCGTGTACGCGCCGATCTTGGCGATGGCGCGAGGCTGCAGGACGCGCGACACTTCGCGCCGGTTGCTCACCGCGTAGGCGACCGCTGCCGAGCCGAGGGCGCTGGAGAGGAGGCCGATCTCCTCGCCGCGGAAGAGGGTGATGTAGTCTGCGCCAAAGAGCATCGTCTTGATGAGAAGCGCGAACTCCTTCGGCAGCTGGACGCCGTGTTCGTGCAGGAGCAGCTGCCCACGCAACAGCAGCGGATAGAGCGCCGGGTCGATGGTGCCGTCCGCCTCCGGTCGCAGCGGGTTGATAGGTGCGAGCTCGGCGAAGAGAGGGGCGAGGTCGGCGGAGAGGGCCGCCGTGTCGAGAGGTGGGGCTGCGGCTGCGGTCGGCATTGAGCGGAGAGCGAAGGCGAACCCCTCTGCGAAATACGCCGTGTCTCCAAGGACAAACGAGAGCGCCTGCAGCAGCAGCGCGCCGCGCAGCCACGGCGGAAGGCTGCCGCACACGCCAAAGTCGACGAAGGCGATCGAGCTGCTGCGCTCGCAGACAATCATGTTGCCTGCGTGCAGGTCGGCGTGGAAGAGGCCCCCCGCACCGGCCACGCCCGAGTCGTCGAGCACAGAGAGCGCCTGCACGGCGAGAGCTCGCGCGAGAGCCGTCTTCCAAGCGGCCCCCGCACCCTGCGGCATGAGCGGCGCATCGCTTGCCTCCGCAGCCTCGTCGGCCGCCTCCGACGTCGCATCCCCCGTCGCAGGCGTGCTGCGGCTCCTCTCACTGCGGCTCCTCTCACTGCGGCTCCTCTCGCGCATCTCCGAGAGCACCTCTCCGTCAATCCGCTCCGCAGTGAGCACAGCGGTCGAGCAGGCGGCCTCGACCGGCTCCGGCACGGTGACCGCCCCGTCGAGTCCCGCACGGCGGACGGCCGCGGAGGAGCGCAGCCACGAGCGGTACCTGGTCAGGGATGATGGGCGTGTGAGGAGGCACTGTTCGACGGAGCCCCGCTTGGGCGGCTTGGGTGATGCCGGAGCATATTCGCGCGCTCGATCGTCAGGTCGCACTCGGCCAGGATGGGCACTCGTACCTCGTCCACCATCGCGGCAGCCGAGCTCGAGAGCAGCTCGGCGATGAGGGGCGCCATCAGCACGTCGGCCACCCGGGCGAGCAGCCAGAGCACGCCCAAGTCGACCGTGAGGCGCTCTCGCACGCCTGGTCGCACAACCTTGACCACCACGCGCCGCCCGTCGCGAAGCGTGCCGCCGTGCACCTGCGCGATGCTCGCCGACGCCAGCGGCGCGCGCTCAAGGCTCTGGAACACCTCCTCGACGCTCTCGATCTGCAGCTGGTCGCAGATCAGGGACTCGACTTCGTCATAGGGTACCACCGGCGCCGAGCACTGAGCGAGGGATGATTTGCACGTGCGAACCAGCACGGCAGGCGCGACCATCGGCGAGTGCGCAATCACTTGGGACAGCTTGACGAAGCTGGCACCGAGTGAATCGAGCAGCACCCCCGTCATTGCCGAGGCGAGGGTGCGAGGCGCCCACATCGCGCCGCGCCAATCTAGGCCTCGCATGCCCGTGTAGACGTCACGGGCCCGCGCGACAGCGACAGGCGGGACGTCGTGCCGTAGAAGCATCCACGCGCACCGCACGATGTCACGGCTCTCCTCGCTCGCGATCCGGCGGGCGGTGTCGACGCTGAAGAGGACGGAGAGGACTCGCCACGGTGTGATGCTGACGTTGGCGCGCGTTGTGGTTGTTAGTTCAGCGTCGGCGCGTGAGTTCATTGGGGAGAGAGGCAGCACGTCCAGCATTCCTTCCGAGACTTTTCCAGTGTACGACTTGTAGGTTATAGCTTACTGGGAGAAAAGAGAGAGGGGGTTGTGTTCTCTAGGCCCTAAGGGCCCTACGCGCGGCGTGAGAGCTCGGAAGCGAGCTTTGCACGGCGATCGAGGATGGCACGGTTCACCCCCTTAACCGAAGCGATGGAGATGCGTTCCGCGTGGTGTGACACAAATGAGAGGCGGGAGTGGGGAGGGTACGCGGTGCGGTCAACGCCCGAGCGTTGAGCCTTGCGCGCAAGGCGGTTGATCTTTGCAACTGCTGGCGGCGAGAAGCCGCCGCCGAATGTCTCGTGGACGTAGCTCTTACGTACATTCCAAACAACTCTAACACTCACACGTAATTTGGGGCCTGGAGCCCTGTTCACGCGCGCGCGTACATTCCCGGAGGAGGACTGCTGACGGGGTTTGCGATGAGGAGCGATCCGAACGTGCTTTTCTGCGCCGGAGAAAAGGCGCGTCAGAATTTTACAACAAAACTCCTCGCACAACACTGGCGCGCACTGAAAATGCTTATTTTTTCTTTCTTTTGTCGGACATGTTCAGGACACTCTCGCAGTAGAGAACAGCGACAGGGCCAGCGGAGGACGACGCGTCGTAATGAAGCGCATTACTCTATTAAACAACCAGAACCAGAAGCAGCGAACGGTAGTCGTGACCGCGGCCGCAGCCGACCTGGAGGCGCTCGCTTCGGCGGCCAAGAGCAAGCTGCGCCTCAAGCGCGTGACGGCCTTCTACACGGAGGACGGCACGATCCTCCAGCCGGGCGCACCGCTACACGACGATCAGAGAGTGTTGGCCTCGGTCGGCGAGCGCTTTGTGGGTGCTGCGCCGTTTGTGCCGATCGGACAACTCGCCGCTGTCGGAGATCTTCATGGCGAGCGCTTTGAGCTACCGGGCGAGAAGGGCGCCATCTGCTGGCTGCCTCTCGGCGGCGGCCGCCTCTGCTTGTGGCACCGTCCCTCCAGGCGAAGTTTCAGCAAGCTTCAGCAGTCAGGCTGCTCAACCATCTGCACGCTCCTCGGCGCTAACGAGGGCGCCGATGGCATCGGCGCCGGCGCGCGGGCGGCAGGGCTGAATTGGCTGTGGACCGAGCTCAAGGTAGGTAGGGAAGACTACCTGTCGACAGATGAGGCCGCCGAGCGGGTCACGCGCGCGGTGGCCGACGTGCAGGCGGCGCTCTCGAGGGGGGAGAGTGTGCTCCTGCACTGCTCCGCAGGTCTGCACCGCACCGGCACCGTCGCCTTCGGCGTCCTGCGCGCATGCGGCTGGGCTCCCGTCGAGGCGAAGCGCGGCCTGCAGCTGATGCGCCCGGAGACGGCAGAGCAGGTGGGAGAGACCCGCTTGGCCCTGGTGGAGCGGACCATTCTCGCTCGAGTACCCCCGCCGCACGTTCAGGACGAGGTGGTGGGGGGACAGCCAGCACACGAGGTGTCGGAGGCGTGAGGTATCCGTTTTCCCTTTTATTTTCGCGATGTCCGCCGGGGCAGTGAGGTATCAGGGGCTCTGTACTACATGTAGCACTTCTCAGGGCTAGCCTTAGAGGAATTTCTTTCCTCGCGACATGTCCGCCGCGGCCCGCGGCGCCGCCCGCCCGCGACCAGGCTCCTCGCCTCCTCGTTGCCACCAGGATTCGCGACGTACGGTTTTGGGCGGTTAGGAGAGGTACCAGCGTCAGGGGATTTGGGGTAGGGGGGTAGGGGGTGCCCCCCCCAAGCCATTCCGCGTTCCCGCCTCCACGGTAAGAGAGACAAACGTGAATAGAGATCCACGAACCCCCACCATCGCCGCCGCACCGAGGTGAGCCCCAGCTCGCGTACCGAGCATTGTGCGGCTTCCCGACTCCCTGCCAGCAAAAAAAGAAAAGAAAACATCGACTTCCGCCAGGGGGCCCGCGGGACGCGGGATTTCTCCACAGCTCTCCGCTCCCCAGCGCTATCTTGCATGCCAGGCACGCTCAATGCCAAGGAGAGGCGGTCCGCGGCTCGCAGGGAGCGCTCCAGCAACAGCGAGCATTCCAATGAGCTGTCGGCGAGAGAGGGTGAGCAGGCCGGCGAACGAGCCGCCGCCTCGGATGCACCAGCCACGCGGCCTGATGAACCAGCAACAATTCAGCCTACTCCCGGCGGCCGGCCATGCTACGCCGACCTGTCGTCCGACGTGTGGCTAGTGCTTCTCGAGCACCACCTCGACACCCGCAGCCTGTGTGCGATCGCGCGCACGTGCAGTTTTCTCGCAGAGCTGACGTCGAGTCGGCGCTTGTGGGCAGGCCAGTTCCTGCGCATGTTTGGCGACCGCAATGGCAGCCTTCTGACCAACCGCTACGAGAGCGCGGGAGCCGACGCGCTCGCCGGTGAGCGGGAGATCGACAGCAGGCGGCGATGCTGTGTGAGCGAGGCAGCGCTGGGAAGCTGGCGGCGGCTGGGCGCGCAGCAGGCTGCACAGCTCCCGCTGCCGGATATGACCTCCGTCGCCCTGGATGGCGAGCGGGGGCTGAGCACGCACGGCGGCCGGCTCGTGCGACTCTGGGCCGTGCGCAGCGGGCGCCGTCTCAGCTGCCACACCCTCCGGCACGCGCCACTCTGCTGCCACGCCGCCGGCGACCTCGGCGCCGTCGGCGACGGGAGCGGGGCAGTGCACGTGTATGACCTCGCCGCCGACTTCGAGCCGACGTCGCGCGCCGCGCTGCCGATCCGCCCAAGCAGCGTCCTCCTCCTCGCGGCGGGCACGGAGGCGTCGCTGGTGGCGAGCGGCGGCGAGGGTCAGATCGCGCTGAGCCGCGCAGACGGAGGCGTCTTGCTCGGGCTGCGCGCGCTGCAGCCGGCCGTGCTGGTCGGCGCGTCCCGCGAGCTGCTCGACGTCTCGCTCGCGGCCGCCGGCGAGCGCGGCCAGCTCTACAGCGTGACCGCCGACGGCGGCGTCCACCTCCTAGACACGGCGCAGGGCCTCGCCGCCGTGTGGCGGAGCGGCGGCGGCGGCGGCGACGCGGCCGACGTCGACACGCTCGCGCACTCGTTTGCGGTCGAGGCGACGGTGGCGGGCGGGCAGCCGTGCCGCCCCGTCGCCAGCGCGAGCTACTCGGCGTGGTGGCGGCTGCTCGCGGCGAGCGCTGCGGGCGGCGGCGTCGCGTTGTGGGACGCGAGGGCGCCGCCGTCGAGTGGGCCGGCTGGTCTCGTGCGGGCGGAGGGTAGGGGCGGCTGCGTGCACCTCGACGACGGCGGCAGCTGTGGAGGGCAGCTGCTCCTCGCTCCGTCGGGCGGGCCGGCGATCCTCGTCTACGACGTGCGGCGCGTGGGCGGCTCCGCCCCGCCGCCGGTCGTGGGTTCGATCAGCCTGCCCGCGCCGCACCGGCTCGGGGCCCTCGCCGCCGACAGCCGCACCCTTGTCTGTGCCGGCGGGGCGGGGAGCTCGTGCGCGTTCCGGTGGGAGCCTCGCCGCCCGGGCGCGGAGGAGGCAGCCAACGACGACGACTCGCTTGCGGGGCTCTCCGTCGGAAAGCAGCGCAAGACGAAGCGAGAGCGGCAGGGCTCGAGAGGCGACGCCGCGACCAAGGTTCGTGGCGGACAAAAGGAGCGCGGGACCGGAAGGAGGGGGAATGCGGGGTCGTTTTGATGTGCCTGCGTGGCCGTGGGGGCGAGGAGGGGGGACAAGACAAGATTGGGTGTATAACACGAAGTTTCTTGTTACGATCAAATACATGACATGCTGTACCAACCCCACGCCGCACGCGCGCCCGCGAACGCGGCACGCCCGTCGGCCGCCCGCGCGCGACCGCCCGGCGGCGGCGCGGCGCTGCCAGGCCGGTCTCTGAATCTAAACAGCGACCGCTTCCCAAGAGGCGCGACGCAGACACATGGGCGCCGCCACGATAGCTTTAATCGAAGCTGCCACTCTCCACACGAAGCGCCTCCCCTCACCGCCGCTGGTTGGCCTCGACTCTCTTGACGCCCGACGCGAATGAGTCTGCCGACGCCTCCGGGATGTCGAGCAGGTCCATGATGGTCTTGAGGATCTCGGCGCTCTCGACCACCTCCTTGCGTGACTTTGCGAGGTATCGCTCCACCTCGCTCTTGCCGCCTCCCGGGTTGGCCTCGCCCCAGGAGGAGGTGTACGCCATCACGTTGGCAGCGTCGCACTTGCGCGTCCACCGGTCCACCGCGTCGGTGTACGCGTCGAGGTCCTTGTCCGAGGCGACGAGCTGCTGCGCGCGGATCATGAGCTGGTCCGCCTTGAAGAGCGGGTCCTCCATCGACTTGAACCCCATGTACGACTGCACAATCACCGGGTCGCGGATGCAGCCGCACTGCTCCGGCGCGCCGACGCAGCCCTTGATGCAGACTGTCGTGAGCTTCTCCCAGTTCTGCAGCAGATACTGGAGGCGCGAGTAGCCCTGGGCCAGCCGCCCCAGCTCCTGCTGCGTGGGCACGCCCGCTGCGGCGGTGGCCGGCGCCGAAAGCTGAGAGAGCGAGAGCGCAGCGGCGGCCGCGGGCACGGCAGAGAGGAGGTGGCGGCGGCCGAAAGCGGCGGCCCCGAGCGAAAGCGGCGGCGCGACACGGCGCTCCAGCAGCGGAGGGCGCTGCAGCGAAAGCGAGAGCGTGAGGAGAGAGAGCGTTTGCATCCGAATTGCCCAGGCAAAAACGAAGGCGCCGCGCAAAAGAATTTTAATAGGCGGACACGATTCACGCGACAGGCAAGGCACGGGCGACGGCTTCCTCAGAAGCCGTCGTCCTCACCGTAGCCGTCGTCGGACCCCCAATCAGGGGGACAGTCGAATCCGCGAGCACCGCGGTGCTCGCCGAAAAGACCATCCCCATCCCACTCGTCCCCTTCATCCCAACCCCCCCCACCCGCGCGCCTACCCCGCCGATGGCCGGTGGGGCGGGAAACCCCGCCCCGCCCACCATTGCGCAGCAGGGGTTCGAGGTCCTCGCTGAGCAGCAGAAGCCGCCCAGCCCGGACCTCGTCCCTCCACCCCTCCCTCTCCCAGCACCGGTCACCAGCCTAACCCTCCACCACCACCACCTCCCCACGCCTCAAGCCCGAGCCCCCTTCGGCCCAAGCCACCACCCCCCGCCTCCTCTCCCGCACCCCCTGCCGTCGACACGAGCCGAAATGGTAGTGGTAGTTGTACTCCGCCGCGAGCACGTCAGCCATAGCGCCACGCGCCTCAGCCGAGAGCCGCCCGAAAGCCGCCACGACCGACCGCGATGGCGCCGAGGATGGGCCGCTCCAATTCCTATCCCACTCCGCGCACGCCTCGAGAACCGACGCCTCCTCCTTCGCCAGCACCTTCGCCAAAGCCCCACGCGCCGCAGGCAGCTCGGCCGCCGCCGCCGCCTCTTGAGCCTCACGCTGCATCTCGTTGAAAGCCAGCCGCGCAACCTCCTCCTCCCTCGTCTCCTCTCGCCCCAGGACACGAACCGCTCCCTCAAGGAGGATCCGCGTCCACCGCTCCTCCTGCTGCTCCTCCTCCTCCTCCTCCTCCTCCTCCTCCTCGGCCGCCGCTCGACTCGCCGACGGCTCTGACTCTCGCCGTCGCTCGGCTCAGCGACGGCCTCGCCGATGGCCTCGCCGTCGGCTGCTTCGCCGATGGCTCTGATGTCGGCCGTCTCGCCGTCGCTCGACTCGCCGACGGCTCTGTCGCCGTCGCTCGGCTCAGCGACGGCCTCGCCGATGGCCTCGCCGTCGGCTGCGTCGCCGACTCAGCTGTCGGCTCTCTCGCCGTCGCTCGACTTGCCGACGGCGTTCTCGCCGTCGCTCGACTCGACGGCCTCGCCGATGGCCTCGCCGTCGGCTGCGTCGCCGACTCAGCTGTCGGCCGTCTCGCCGTCGCTCGACTCGCCGATGGCTCTCCAGCCGTCGCTCGACTCGCCGATGGCTCTCTCGCACGACTCGACGGCCTCGCCGAAGGCAGTGCCATCGCTCTCGCCGTCGCTCCTTTCGGCGGCCATTGCGCTGACGGCTCCGTTGCTGCCGCCGATCGGCTCCACTACGGCGCCGATGACGCCATCGGCCTCTCTGCCGCCGCTCCACTCAACGGTGGCGCCGATAGCACCATCGGCCTCGGCCTCTCTGCCGCCGCTCCACTCGAAGGTGGCGCCGGCGAGAGCACCATCGGCCTCTCTGCCGAAGCTTGTGTCGATGACCTCGCCTGTAGCCTCTACAGCGTCGTCGGCTCTCTCGTCGTCACCTACATCGGTGGCATCAGCGCTGCCAGCTTCTGCACCGTCGCCTGCATCGACAGCATCGCCGACGGCCCCTGCAACGCTGTCCGCTACTTCATTCGTGGCTTAGTAGAGCAGCCACAGGCTCTCTACTCTGAGGGACACTTTCCTCTCGTCGATCGGGAGTTACTCGACTCCGTCGAGGGGGGGGATGTCCGAACCACCGCGTGTCCCGGTCCAGCGTGTCCCTCTCTCCATTCACACTCTGAGGGAGGGTGTAGAGGATGTAGAGTGTAGAGCGCTGTAGAGCTGTAGAGATGTAGAGCGCTCTGGAGCGCTGTAGAGCAATGTAGAGCTGTAGAGCTCTACATCCACCGCGTGACGAACTGCCTCCGTTGTAGAGCGATGTAGAGGCGCTCTACAACGTGAAATCTCTACAACAAACTCTACATCATAAGCGGCGAACGAGGCACGGTCGCTCTCCGACATGAGGCGCGTTGCACTTGCCAGTGCTGCCCTGGCCTTCTGTCTGCCCGCCCAATGGGTGGCAGGTGCCTCTGCTGCTGTGGCATGCCTCGCGGCTGCGACTGGCCGGCGCCTCGGCGCGTCAGCTCGGCTCGGCGTAGCGATCGTGGCCAGCGCAACTCGCTTGGACTCAACGCTCAGCCAGGAGCTCCCGCACGCGCTGGCGCGAGTCATGGCGCATGCAACGCGTCTAAATGCTCGCCTCGCCTCGCGCAAATGCGACCGTCCTCGCAGCCGACAGTCCACCGCCTGCTAAAGAAGCACAGCGACGAATGCGGCACCGGCGACGCATGGCAGGCTGGTCATGACGCAGTTATAGGGTGTTGTGTGCCGTCAGAGTGACTCTCTGTGTGTCAGGGATAGTCAGGGCCGTCCATCAGAGCTCCAGTAAGCTCGGAGACACCCCATTAGTGCGACTCGACCTCTTTGAGTCACTGCCTTCCCGGCGGTTTGGCTGTAGAGCCTCTACAACCAACTCTAC
>NW_005197235.1:0-1461 GCF_000372725.1 Emiliania huxleyi CCMP1516
GGGGCAACCGGGGGGGGGGGTTTAGACGCCCCCCCCATTTCGGATTGTCTCCCGGTATTTCCCCATCCCTCCCCCATTTTCCCCGGTTTTTCCTTCCCCCACTTGGGGATTACAGCTTTTGGGGGGCAATATCTCCCCAAATCTCCCAATATTTCCCCATATCTCCCCACATTTGGTGCCTGGAGATGCGGCCCCCCGCCCGTTAAATTGGCCCTTGATTCCCGCCTGACTCCCGCCCTTTGGGGGTTCGGGGGGGGAAGGGCCCCAAGATGGCGCGAATTGGCCCGAGATGGCGGGAGATTCCGCGAGATGCCGCGAGATAGGGGGCGGACCCCGATGCCGTGGTGTGGCTTGGCAATGCGGGGGGCGGGTGGGGCAGGGCATTCCCACCCTGGTGTTTCCCCCCCCCCCATGGGGGGGGACGTTTGCTTGGCTTTCCCCTTTGGCAAGGTTTTTTCCCCCCCCCCCCCCCCCCCTCCCCAACACCCCACACCCCACACCCCACCCACCCACACACCACCACGGAGATGACCCGAGATCACCGGAGATGACCCGAGATCACCGGAGATGACCCGAGATCACCGGAGAGGACCCGAGATCACCGGAGATCACCCGAGATCACCGGAGATGACCCGAGATCACCGGAGACGACCCGAGATCACCGGAGATGACCCGAGATCACCGGAGATCACCCGAGATCACCGGAGATCACCCGAGATCAGGTGGGGCACGGGGTGCCACCCGACGACCCGCCTCTGCCTCGAGTGGCTCTCGGACGCGATTCAGGGCGGAGAGCACATCCTTGACTTCGGGTCCGCCTCTCCCCAGATCTCGCCAGATCTCCCCAGATCTCGCCCAGATCGCCCCAGATCGCCCCAGATCGCCCCAGATCGCCCCAGATCGCCCCAGATCGCCCCAGATCGCCCCAGATCGCCCCACCTCTCGCCCATATCTCGCCCAGATCTCGCCCAGATCTCCCCAGTCCAGCTCCCGGCCGAGGACCGATATCTCCCCAGACCTCCCCATACCTCCCCAGACCTCCCCAGACCTCCCCATACCTCCCCATACCTCCCCAGACCTCCCCATACCTCCCCATACCTCCCCAGACCTCCCCAGACCTCCCCATACCTCCCCATACCTCCCCATACCTCCCCATACCTCCCCATACCTCCCCATACCTCCCCATACCTCCCCATACCTCCCCCATACCTCCCCCATACCTCCCCAGACCTCCCCATACCTCCCCCATATCTCCCCATATCTCCCAAGGTGCGGCAGCGGCGTGCTGGCGGCCGGCGCCCTCGCCCTCGGCGCCTCAAAGGTGACCCGTCGTCCTCTGGGGTCATCTCGCGTAACCTCGCGTAACCTCGGCTAATCTCGGGCAATCTCGGGCGCCGCAAAGGCGACCGCCGTCGACGTCGACGCGGAGGCGCTCGTGGTGGCCGCCGCCAATTTGGAGCT
>NW_005197234.1:0-1461 GCF_000372725.1 Emiliania huxleyi CCMP1516
CCGAGCGAGCCACCCTACCGGCGGCGGCGCGAGATCCATCCAAAAAAAGCGAGGCGGAATTAGGAATTCTTAGAAGTACATGTAGGCGAGGCGAGCGAGAAGAACAGCCCAAATTGAAAGTGCGATGACAGAGGCGGCAATGACGTGTGCTCGTCCAGGAGTGTTAATATTGTACCGCGTTTAGTAATAAAAAAATGTTGGGCACACCCCACACGCGATTATTGAGAGAGAGAGAGAGAGAGAGTTTTGAAAACCAACAAGAAATCACGACTCTCACAGTGTCAGTGATTTGGGCTCGGCAGCTTGTCAGCCCTCAGCCGAAGCTGGGGCCGGTCCCGTAGCCGAGAGAGCCCGCGTCTCTCTTCTTATTGACGGCCTGGAGGGAGGCTCCGCTGTCTGTCCCAGCACCGAGGAGGACAAGCAAGCCCCCAAAAGACACGGAAGAGAGAGAGAAAGGAATCACACAGCTCAGACCGGACGTACCGGGTATGGTTCTTCGCCGTGCACTTGGAGCACAGACCGGACGTACCGGGTATGGTTCTTCGCCGTGCACTTGGAGCACTTGGAGGCGTGTTTCTCTGTTTTAAAAGCACGTCTTGTCCTTTCGCCTGCGGAAACGTTCAGGGATCCCATTCGTGTCCCCGCCCGCCGGTCTCAACTCGATTCACTAGCGCATCGGTCCCTCCGCTCTCCCCGCTCGGCACCGCAGCACCATGGCAAGCACCCCGCAGAAGGGACGCGCGTACTTCGTGAGCAGCCCTGCAGCCCCCATACTGCACCGCCGTCCCAGGCACTCCTGAATCGCCCCACGCACCTCTGTCCACACAGGGCGAAATGGCGGAGACGCCGGGCGGCAAGCAGTCGCCGAGACATGCACACGACACGCACTCTCACACGACTTGGAGTACTTGGAGTGCGGTCAGTAACCTCACGCCCAGGACCGGGGAGCTGAGAAGCGCACCCAGTTGGCCGGACGCTCGGCATCGGGTTACGGGCTAGAGAGCCCTAGCCCCGGGGGTGCGCGGTCGCAGGGCCATAACACGTCTCCGAGGGATGGTTCCGTGTACCGGGTTACCCCTTAACTGCAGAACGCACCCTCTTCCTCGACCGTGGGGGGGTGCGCGTTCGCAGGGCCATAACACGGGTCTCCGAGGGTTAGCTCTGCGCTCCGGGGTTCCCCCAGCGGCGGAATTTTTCCCTCGCGCTGTGGGTCCCCTTAGCTGCGGAACGCCCCGTCTACTCGGAGCTAAAGAATACTCTCCGAGGGTGGACCCGCGTACCAGGTTTCCCCTTAACTGCAAGACGCCCCCTCTACTCGGAGCTAGTGATACGTGATGAGGGAATACGTACGTACCGCCCCCACGCAATACCTTACTCGAAGATAATACGAGAATACGCAGCTGCGAGGCACCTGTCGAGCAGCTTCCGCGGCGAGCAGCTTCCGCGGCCGTGGGCCTGGGG
>NW_005197233.1:0-1461 GCF_000372725.1 Emiliania huxleyi CCMP1516
GCCCGGCAATGAAGCATACCGCGAGCGTGACGGCCAGCCTCGGTCGCTGCATCGCCGCCCGTCCACTTGATGATTCTTTCGTCCGCGCCTGCGAGTGCATTTTTTAAATGTACTAGCAGGTTGGCTCGCTAGTCGCTCGCCGGGCCCGCGCAGCACGCGCGGGCCTATTTTTGTGGTTGATAAGGTGGCACCTTCGACATTGCGTTTCTTTTCTTTATAGGCTGTGTGTGTGTGTGTGTGTGACTCACACTTTATAGGCTGTCCTCTTCTACCTACCTACCTGTCCTCTATTTAGGATTCCTAAGCTTAAAGGCCCGCTAAACGCGCGAGGCGGTGGCGGCGGTGGGGGGGGATTGACAGCGGAGGCGGCGGGATTGACAGGGGATGGGGCGGCCACGAGCGGAGCGGCGGCGAGAGGGGGGGCGGCGGCGCGAGGCGCCAACGAGCGAGGAGCCCGCGCCATCAGAGGGACGCGCCGCTGCGAGATGGAGGGCGGCGGTGACGGAGGCAAGGCGCGAGGCGGCGGCGGCGGCGGCGGCGGCGAGAACGGCGGCACCGAGTTGTCTCGGTGAGCGGAGCGGCGGCAGGAGGAGGAGCAGCTCGCTGTTGAGCGCTTTTGAGCCTGGGAGCCCATGTCACTGCGACCGGCGTGCCCGGGAACAGAGATCGCGCGCGCGCCGCCACTCACGACGCGCGCGCGATCTTCGCGGAGTCGGGTCCCCAGAGGGAAGCGGTCTTCTCGGCCGACGTCCAGCGGCGCGGAAGGACAGGCGCAGCGGTGCACCGCGCCGCGTTGATTCGCGACCACCGTCGGCCGCGGACGGCGGCGGCGTGGCGGCCGCGGGCGCTCGTGAGACGCGCCGCTCTGCGCTGGTTCGGTTCGTTCGACTCGTTGTGCCGCCACACGCCCGGCGGCCGCGGGTCCCAGAAGTGGTTGCGCGGGCCTCTTCCTGGCGGCCGCGGGACGGCGTCGGGCACGTCGTCGGTCGCAACAGATGCGTGGCGAGCCGTGGCACGTCGTTGCTGGCGCTGGTGGTTTGAGGTCGGCATAGTCCAGAGCAAGGTGGACGAGTCGAGAGCTTCAGCTGGCCGAGGGTGCCACCTTTGTGCTCTTTGTGCACGAAATGGGAAATAGATAGAAGACACGCCAGGCTGCTACAGCGATGAGCAGGGCGGCGGCGAGGGCTGGCATATATGTACGGTAGGAGGCCGGTTTCCTCTTACCGCCAGCGCGAAAGGCACCTCCTGATCCCGAATCTGTCGGTCGACTCGTTGTGGTGTTTTGGCAAAAAGAATTTTTGGTGGAGTTAGTGCCAGTGCGCGCCAGTCCCGTGCCCAGTGTTGTGCAAAAAGAATTTTACGGGCCTTGAACGACACTAGGCACGGGACTGGCGCAAAAAGAATTTGGCGACTTTCGCACACATTCTTTTTTACCCATCTCCTAGTGAGGTGTCCGTTTCC
>NW_005197232.1:0-1461 GCF_000372725.1 Emiliania huxleyi CCMP1516
TTTTTTTTTTTTTTTGGGGGGGGCAACCATTATAAATTTTGGAAAAACCTGGGGGGGCCCGGCCCCCTTTTTGGAAAGGGGGTCCCCCCCTGGAAATTTAAAAAAAAGGGGGGCCCCCCCCCCAAAAAAAAATTTTTTTTTTTGGGGGGGTTGGGGCCCCCCCCCCAAAAAAAAGGTTTTTTTTTTTGGGGGGTTCCCCCCCCCCCCCCCCAAGAAGGAGCGTTTTGCTTGTGGGGGGTGTTGGCATTTTTGTACAGACAGCAGTTGTATTTTAAGTAGCATGTGTTCCAGTGGGGAGAATTTATGGTGGACACCAAAATCAGTGGTTTCACGGGGGGGCCTTCTTAGGAACACAACCGCTTGGAGGGTACGTTCACACACGAGCCGAGGTTGGAGGGGGGACGGCGGCAAAAAGGCGGAAAAAAGGGTCCTTCCCTTTTGCTGCTGGGGGTGTGGGGACTTTCCCCCAAGAAGAAGCGTTTTGTTGTTGGGGGGTTAAGGACCCCCCCCCCCCCAGCAGCAGCGTTCTGCTGCTGGGGGGGTCAGACCCCCCCCCCCCTAGCAGCAGGGATGGCTTTAGATGTGCAGGGGGGGTACCGAGCAATGTGCGGCCGCTCCTGACCCCTGACCGGCCCCTGCGGTGCCCCTACCTACCTACCTACCTACCTACCTACCTATCTACCTACCCTACTTATGGGGAACTAAAAAAGAAATCACCGGACCGGTGAAGGTGGGGTACTATACCAACTAAAGTGATGGTTGGTGGTACTCTCCTGCAACCACAGTCCTTCCTGAGACATGGCAGGCCACTCTCAAGCCCTAGAAAGAGAAGAGATCGGCAAGCCCTAACAAGCACCAGATCAACAAACGACTTGGGGAGGGTAAAAAGAAAGAAAGAAAACAGACAACCCAAGGGAGGGATGGGAGGACGGCACGCCGCCTTGGGGAGGGTTGACATCGTGATCGAGGGAGCTTTGTTGTAAAATCGGGTATGTTCGTAAGACATATACTGAAAATGCGAGAGAGAGATTTTTAGAAGCCAACAAGAAATGTGAGAGAGAGATTTTGAGAAGCCAACAAGAAATGTGTCACACAGAGTGATTTGCGCTCGGCAGCTTGTCGACTACCAGCCGGAGCCGGAGTCGGAACCGTAGCCGAGATGGTCTTCGAGGGTGTCGAATATGTCATTCGCCTCGCTAGTGGAGCCGGTGCCGCATGAGTCGCGGTCGGAGGAGGAGTCGTCGGAGGAGCGGTCGCGCCTGATGCGCTCTGCGCCGAAAATGGAGAACTCGCGCTTGTCGCGCCTGATGCGCTCTGCGAGGGGGCCGGGGTCGTGGTCGTCGTGCTCCAGCGTCGGGTAGGTAGCGCGCCTTGCGACCTTGTCGGCCGAGCTGCCTCTCTCTCTTGAAATGTGTAAAGAAAGAAAGAAAGAAGCAAAACAGACAACCACAGGGAGGGATG
>NW_005197231.1:0-1461 GCF_000372725.1 Emiliania huxleyi CCMP1516
GAGCATAACTGCCGGTATAATGAGGTGGTGCTTGACCCAAGCAGCTGGAACGCAAACTTGCCGGGCACAGTCGAGGCCATCTTCTATGTGGGAGGTGCGCAGGCGAGTGCGCTCGGAGAACAGAAGGCTCGCGAGGTGCATTCGCAGTTTGTACAGCAGTTCGGCCTGAGTCGGCAAGATGTGCCGCTTCTACGATACGAAGCAGGCGCTTCTGCTGGAAACGCCTTCCTCCAGGCCTTCCAGCTGTGATGTTGTGCGCCGATCGGATCAAACATACGTCCAGCAGACGCCGGGATCGGGAACGCGCTGGCAACGGCGGCCGCAGCGCCTCCGATCGCCACATCCCGGCGCGTCGCCGGGATATTGAACGCCAGGTAAGACGAGAGAAGGGCAAGCGACATTAGCGGTAGGGGGGCAGGGCACCACGGGTTCCGGCTCCTTGCAGCCTAGGGTATCATGCTTGGCTGTTCTCCGGGGTAGTTTTGACCGCGCACGATAAAGGGTGGCTAAGGGCTCTGCCCGCAAGGCGCCCGCGTCGCCGACGCGGTACCATTGACTAATCCCAGAATACACACCCACACGACCAAATAGCGAAAATCCGAAATACCGTGCAAAAAAACCACGGGATCTCGACAGAAGAACGTCGGCAAGTTTGGCTAACTCCATAACATGGGCGATCCGGCGCTTCCTTCGATTGGACGGACGAAATGATCGGGAAAACGTGTGTCGCGCGCCTTGCGGGGGGGGGCGCGGAAAAGAGGAGAACCTCTTAGCGCCATCGCCACGGCGCACGGTGCTGCAAGCAGCGCCGGGCGACGACGGCTTACCGCCTCCCGGTCAATAGTACAGCCCAATGGTCCCTTGCAAGCGGTCCTTTGTTGCAGTCGCACACACGCACACGCCGCGCCGCACCGCGCGCCCGCCCGCCGCCCCGCCCAGGCGGGAAAGAGATGAGGAGATGGGACAGCGAAGGAGGAGCCCAACACGTATGGGAGGGTTCAGTTGTGCGTCACGCTGCCCGGCGTCTCTCACTTTCCGGGACAGCCCCGCCCTTTCGAGGCAGGAGGGTGTGACGACTACCCCGTACGCCCGGTTGCATCATACCCCATCGCCGACCGCCCATTCCCCCCTCCTCGTTCCCGCCTCGAATTCTCCGGACCCCGACAAGCCGCCCGACGTTGGGCCTCTGCCCCGCACGCCCCCGCCCCTTCTGCCCCTCGCTCACACCCCGGCCCGACACGCACATACAAGACAAACCCGGCGTCCTGCTCTCAAAAGAAAAGAAAAAATGGGAAGGAGGAGACCAGCGGGGGAGACTCCCCGCCTATGCAACACCCCAGAGAGGGGCTGCCATCGCCGAAGCTGTGCCTAAGCATAACTCCCAAACCCGCAGCGGCCCGGGGGGCCTTGGGGGCAGCCTGCCGGACCGCTGTTGCACGGGGCTAGGCACCAGAAGATGAG
>NW_005197230.1:0-1460 GCF_000372725.1 Emiliania huxleyi CCMP1516
GCCCTCCGGGCCGCCTCCTGCCCCGCCACCTGCCTCGCCGCCGCCCACGCGACTGGCCTCGCCGCCGCCAACGACACCGCCCTCCCCACCGCCCTCCCCACCGCCCTCCCCTCCGCTCTCACCGCCGCCGACGCGCCGCCACGCCGCCTCTGCCTGCCGGCCTCCTGCGCTCTCGCCCCACCTCCCACACACCACACCGACCTCCCCGCGCCCCCACACGCCGGCCCCGCTCGCCCACGCCACCACCATCGCCCACGTCGCCCTCCCCGACCCCCACCCCGCGCCCCAGGCTCTTCACAGCTCCGCTCGGGGCGTCCTGGCGCCGCCGCCCCAACCGCTGCGGCCCACGCGGCCGCCGGGCGGCGCGACGGCGGCTACCGGCCGGCATAGCCCTTCCAGCGCCGGCCGGGGGCTGCGGCGGCGCGCGGCGCGCGGCGGGCAAGCTGCCTGCTTGAGGGCGGCGCTTCTAGTCGTGATTTTAGGGCCGCGTAGGTCGCCCTTCGGCCACTTCTCGGGCGCGCGGCCGCGGAGCGCGAAAGGGGGGCGCGCTGCGGCTCGCTGGCGGAGGTGAAGCCCCCCAGAGCGGGAGCTGGCGGGCCGGGGGCGTCGGTCGGGTGCGCGGCGGCACCCGTGCCACCGGGACGGGCCGAGGTGGCCCGCGGGGCAGACGTGAAGGGCCGTTTGGTGCGCCCCGGCGGCCTCCTGCACGGCGGCCGCCGGGGCCGGTTTGGACTGTGTTTGGGGGGGTGGAGGGGTCCGATGGCCGGTGTTATGGTCGTTTATCACCCTCCTATCACCCACTTACCGCCCCCGGCCGTGGGGGCCTCTCCAGACGCCGCCATTTATGATTTAAAAGGGTCCTGCCGACGCTCATCACAGTGCGGCGGAGCCTGCCGGAAAAAATCCGGGGTTTAGCTGGCATATCTCGGGCCCACTTTAGAGCTAGGGCATGATCATTCTTAGGTGTTCTGGATAGCCCACAAGGGTCTTCTGTGGCATGGTAGCGGTGGTTTTGCGCGCGAGGCGTTCATTCAAAAATCACCATTTCCCCCACTATGTCTTTGGCGCGCGAGTTCACTTTCTATATTTGGAGTGTGTGTCGGACTAGACGCGCGAGAGGCGCATCGAGTCCACAAACTCCTCGCGCACCGCGCCGCGAACCGTCATCACGGCCGCCTGCGCCTCGAGCAGCGCGCCGTACGACCTCTCCAGCGGCGGCGCGTCGCCGCCCGCCTCGGCTCGCGCGATGGCGGCCGCGACGGCGTCCGCAGCCAGCTTCTCCGTCTCCAAATAGGTGAGGAACTGCGCCTCTCCCTCCCACCGCGCAGAGAGGAGCGACTCGAATTGTTCCGCCGCCTCGCCCGCCGCCGCGACGTCCAGAGCGCCGGCCGCCACAGCGGCGTCCAGCCGCACTCGGAGCCGGAACATCCTGGTGGAGCAACGACAGAGGGAGGGTCATA
>NW_005197229.1:0-1460 GCF_000372725.1 Emiliania huxleyi CCMP1516
CGGCATTGTGTTTTTTTGTTTGATCACCTCTTACAATTAAAAAATCATCAGAGCGTGTCAGACCGACGAAAAATGCGATGCCAAGGAGGAGCCGTCGCCAGCTAGGTCATGCTAAGTTATGCTCGTAGCCACACTCGCTCCAACCTCCGGCTGCGGCCTCCAGACCGCCGGCCACCACCGTCCGGGAGAGGTTAGGGACTACACGCTCCGTACCACCGTGTCTTTCCTTTCCGTCGAGAACCGACTCTCGCTTCCGAACAGCTATGACCCGAGCACGCCCGGACCGCTTCTCATGCACCACCACGGCTGGGGCGAGTCGCGATCGTCGCCCTCTGGCAGCGAGTTTCACCAGCACGGAAAGGTCTCGGGCTATGCGGTCGTCTCCATCTCGGGATACAGAGACGGCAAATGGTGGAACCGCAGGTCGTGGAACGGCGCCGGCTCGACGCAGTCGCCCCGTTCCGCACTCGGAGCCACTTGTTTGCCCCAAACCCAGGACTTCTGCTACTCGGATTCATGCGGCGCGTGCGCCGACAACTGCTGGTGGACGACGTGCCAGGACTCGGTGGCACAGACGCTGGCAGTGCTCGCCGAGGTGGTGGGGGGGCATTGTATCGACGAGGACAGGGTCTTCAGCACAGGCGTCTCCAACGGTGGCGCCTACCAGTTCACGCTCGGCTACGACGCGCGCTCGTCGGGCAAGTTTGCCGGCATATTCCCGATCGTCGGCAGTCCCCACGCGGGCTTTGTGCGCGGCCTGCCCAACGGGCCCGTCCCGCTCTTGGCCGTGTGGGGACACTCCGACACCACCATGCCGCCCTGCTACAACGGGCCCGGGTCCCAAGGCGTTGTCGACGCGCACACGGGCAGCGCCGATACCGCCCTGGACACCGCTTACACGGGTCACTTTTACTCGACGGCGCGCAACGCCACCTCTGCTTGGGCCGCCGCGTCGGGCTGCACGGCGGCGCCAAGCTACGACCCCTGCAATGGCGTCCTGCGCAACGCCAGCGAGGGCCACAGCTTCTACCCGGTCGCGTCGGACACCATTCACTGTGTCCAATGGTCGGGCTGCGAGATGGGTGTCGAGGTGATCGAATGCATCGACACGAGGGCGGGGCACTGGTCCCCCTCGAACTGGCACGACGAGATCTGGGCTTTCATGCAGCGGTCGATCCGCCCCGGTTCGTCCCGCAATGGCCCAGGTTGATATTCGGCACTCTGCGGCTGCCCTCGTCGCTCGCTTCTCCCTGGTCTCGTCGCGTCCCCTTTCTCCTCCTTGATTTGTTCTAGTGTGTGCCGAAATACGTAGAAACTCGTCCGTCACGATAGAAAGATTTTCTTATAGCTAGACGAAGGTGAAAAAGAAAGCCCCGGGGTGCGCTGGCCTGCTACGTTCATGCGCTCTCTCGTGTGCTCTAGTCTGCCAGACTCTGTCTCTGATCCCTGGGATGGTTGCA
>NW_005197228.1:0-1460 GCF_000372725.1 Emiliania huxleyi CCMP1516
TCAAGATATGGTCTCCTCACGGCCTCGCCAAGCGGAGCGAACCTCGCCCCCTCTTCACCGGCGTCCCGTGGGTGGGGCAGCCTCCCGGCCCTCCCATACCTGCGAGCAACCGGCCACATCAACAGCGCACACTGGCCTTTTCCGGACACCCTGCGCTCCATGACCATGACCCTTGGTACTACCGCGAGGACCATGGCCGGGCCGAGTTCTTACGCTACTGGCTCCCTGCCGGTGGAGGGCTCCCAGATGTCTTCGAGCGCCTTCTCGGGGGCGACCCTGAGGACATCCCTGGACTCATCTCACCTCCTCTCCGCTGGCTGGAACTGATGGCGGAGCACGACGGCGGGCTGTACTTCCACGTGGACAAGATTGGGGACGGCATCGTTGCTTGCTGGTGCAATGGCTTCGACGGGTCTACGCATGGATACGGCCACCACGGCCGCACCATTGAGATGCGCCATGGTCGCCAAAAATAAAATATTCTTACCTTCAAGCCCCCCTCCGAGACTAGGGACAGTCACCACCCGTACACAGGAGAGATGGGAGTGCCCCCCGCCCCCACTTGCCCTGACTGCACAGGATAGCGTGCCCCGATAACGGCGACACATAGTGGGGGACACTGCGCAAGGAGGGGGTGCGAAGCCTAAGATTGGGGTTCTAGGTGGTGGGACCATGAGGGGGGGAGGGCGGGGTCCTGTGGGGGTGAAATGTTGCGCGGCGAATTCGAACCTACCCCCTCGCCGCGCCGATCCTCACGCGGAGGGTAAAACCCTGTGGGACAAAACCCCTCCGCGGTCGGCTGTCTTCAGAGTGGACCCCCCCCTCCCCAGCCTCCCCTGTTGGTTTTCGCACCCCCCCCCCCCCCGCTCCCCATCGGTGACTCGCGAAGGACACGGACACTCGGGGTGGGAGGGGAGGGGTCCCCCAGAGAGGGGGCTTTGGGGCGCCTTGTTGAGTCAATCTGCCCCCCAGAGGGGCCTTCTCGGGTCGAAGTCCGTGAACGACTCCTCCCGCGACACCCGCCGCGAACCGTGAACCGTGAACGAACCGAGTCTGGCGAACCGGCGGCGAACCGCCGGTCCGCGAACTGGGTTCGCGAACTGGTTCGTGAACCGCCCCCACCAAGTTCGCGCGGCGGTTCGCGAACTGGGTTCGCGAGAACTAGTAGACGGAGATTATCTCGCCCTCCCGCCTTCGGCTCCGCGCTCCCCGGCTTGCTCCGCGCTCCGGTGTTACTGTTGGAGTGCGGTCACGTCACGACCGGAGAGAGAGAGATCAAAACCCCGCACGGACCGCACGCCCCAGGGCCGGGAGCAGGAAGCGCAAAAAGAGGACACGTGTGTCACGTGGAGTGGCGGGATTAACGCGTAACCGGGCAAACCGGTTGATAGCGCATGGCCGCAAGTACGCCGAATTCCCATGAAAACAAGTCAAAATGGCATAAATTAGAAAAAAGAAAA
>NW_005197227.1:0-1460 GCF_000372725.1 Emiliania huxleyi CCMP1516
GGCCTGCTTAGAGGCCCAGTCCTCGGGGTCTGGCGCCCACAAAAAAATCGCCCTGGCCTCTTCATCAAAGGCCGGGTCAACGACCGAGGCGGCTGCACATCTCTCGGTACTCCCCTGGCACATCTAAAGGCATCCCTATGATGCTAGGGGGGGGGTCCTGACCCCCCCAGCAGCAGAGCGTTGCTGCTGGGGGGGGTCTCGACCCCCCCAGCAGCAGAGCGCTGCTGCTGGGGGGGGGTCGGCCATGGCTTTAGATGTGCAGGGGGGGTACCGAGCAGTGTGCGGCCGCTCCTGTCCTCGACCCAGCCCTAGCTTGGGATGTCCGTTTTATTTATTTATGTCTACTAGCCCTGAGCCCTGGCCTCCCAAGCTGCAGAAACAAGCTTTCAGTGCCTACAAGTGTAGGCACTGGATTATCGTGCGCGCGGAGCGCGCTGGTGCTACCCGGTAGGTAGGGTGCCCACAGGACCCAAAAAAGAAAGGAAAAAAGAAATGGGCAGTCCTGATCGCAGCACTTCGTGTTGGAGAGTCGAGATATTGAGAGTGTGGAGGGCGGAGGGCGGGCCGCTTCTCGGGCGGCGAAAAGAATTCCCGGGGCTAGCGCCTCGCAAAGGAATCACAACAGACGTCGGCTGCGTTGACGCCTCGAGGTTGACGCCCTCCCCTCGACCCTGACTTCCCTGTGCCCTCCCTTCGCGTACCGTTCACAGTGGGTCACAGTTCACAGCCTTGTTATGAGAAGAAAATACGTCCTATGGCGCTACGAGTATGTATGCGCTGGTCTGTGAGAGGTTGAGGTGCGAGCCCTGGAGGCCCTGGGGATGGGGGGAGACTACCCGCGGGCCTAGAAGGCCCGCGCGCAGGGGGGTTCAAACAATTCACAGCGCGGTCTCTTCGCATTTCACAACTGCTCGCGAGTGAAAGGCGCCGGGGACGGGTGACCCCCACACAACCCAAAAACACTTGCCCGCGGCCCATCGAGCTGGTGGGAACCTGGACGTTTCGTTTCGCAATGGGGCCTTTAGATATGAGGGGAAGTGAGGGCGTTTCAGGCGTGTTGTGTGCCACTGGAATACAACACAATACATCAATCGACACGATACAGCGAAAAGTGTGCAGCTAACGTGTCGGCGGGTACGTGCTCTGGGCGTAGGGCCTCTCTACGGCTCTAGGGGGATAAGGGAGAAGTGTGGCAAGTTGGACGCACGCCATGTGCATATGCTACCAGGTCACAGTATGGGTTCGGGACGTATTCACAGCAGTATGACGGGGTCCCCTACACCCCTGTGTGGATTCTATATGACAACGGCTGCCGACGCCGCCGCCGGCGCGCCGCCGCAGCGCGCAGGTGAAGAAAATTTTGAGTCAACCCTAATGATCACGGCCGACTTAGCCCGCATAAGAGGGTCCCGCCGATCTTAGACCGCGTAAGCACCCCAGCGTGACGCGTCACACTTAGA
>NW_005197226.1:0-1459 GCF_000372725.1 Emiliania huxleyi CCMP1516
AGGGTCCCAGGGGGGGGCCGTCCCGGTTTCCGTGCCACCAAACGGGGGCCGCCGGGATTTGGTTCCGGCAAGTTCGTTTTCCCGTCCGCCGGCGCCCGGGTCCCGGAGCCCGTCTCCCGGCTCCGCGGGGCCCAAGTCGATTCGTTTCGGGTGTGTTTGGCTTTGTTTGCAGTCGGTGTGCGCGTTTCCTAGTCAAAACGTCGCATTCGGTTCGCATTTGCATCCCCAGTCCCATTCCATTCGGCTTCGGGGCGAATCGGTATGACTGGGGCCGTTCATGCCTAAGTGAGGGTGTGTGCGTCTTGGGTCCCGGGGTTGTGTTTTTGTGTGAACGGGAATGCGCCACGTGTGATTTTCGGGGCCTGGGGTTGTGCGTTTATGTGAACGGGAATGTGCCGCCCTGAGACGGGCAAAGGTTCACGAGGTCGAGTGTTTCTTCCGCGCCCACCCAAGCGGGCGGACTCACTCGCTGCCGGCTTCACCAAGACCGCGACAAGCTCGTCGGCATGCCGCCACGCAAGCGCAAGGCGGCTAAGACCTCCGCGCCGGTGGTGGTCGAGCTCTCATCCGACGACGAGCCGGCGGCCGACTCGCGCCGTCGCTCGCGGCGCAAGCAGGTTCGCGCACATGCGCCTCGCTCTGTGGCGTGCGTACGGCCGCCCCTAACACACGTCCGCCTTGACCGGACAGAACACCAACCACGAGCCGATGGGTCCGGATCGGCGACGGAGGACGCGAGCCCATCTGCCTCACCTGGGGTGACTACCGCCGGCTCGGCACGCCAGACGGCACGGTCGGCCCGGAGCAGCTGCTTCTCAACGACACCCTGGTCGAATGGTACCTGCGCTTCAAGCTCGAGAAGCAGCTGCGCCAGCTCGGGCTCGCCGAGCGGACCTACATCTTCTCCCCTTTCTTCATCAAGCGCCTCCGCCTCGCCCTGCAGCGCCGAGGCGCCCCTACACGCAACTGCGGCGGTCGCTACACCTCCCTCGCAGCACACCACACACACCAGCGCACACGCGCACGCGCTCACGACGGTCCGCCCGCGGCCCGCTGGTCGGCAGGAGAGGCGCTGCGCAAACTGCTCATCAAGTGGGTCGCGGGAGTGGACCTGCTCTCCAAGGCGAGAGAGGAGCCGAGAGGGGCCGAGAGGGGCCGAGAGGGCAAACACAGATCAGCTCGAGATCAGCTCGAGATCAGCCCGCGATCAGCGCGAGATCAGCGCGAGATCAGCGCGAGATCAGCGCGAGATCGGCCCGAGATAAGCCGGAAGTCAGCCCGAGATCGGCCCGAGGTGAGCTCGAGGCCCTGCTCGCCTGTCCCCGTCCACGAGCCCCGCCTCGGGGGCCACTGGTCCCTCGGCGTCGTCTGCTTCCCGGGCTCGCGCCACCTCAGCAGTAGCAGTAGCAGCACCTGCCAGCCCACCACCCACCACCCACCACCCACCATTCACCAGTCG
>NW_005197225.1:0-1459 GCF_000372725.1 Emiliania huxleyi CCMP1516
CTAAAGGACGCAGTCACGGAGCTGCGATGAGATACTGACGGAACATATCTGCTGGACAGCAGTATGGGGAGTGGACATGTGAAATGAGTCATGGGACCAGCCTTGTGCCATGAGCGCTGTGGTCAGTTGCGCTTTGTGCGCCGGTGACGCTGCAGGGGCGACGCTGCTGCAGCGGCGACGCTGCTGCGGTGCTGCGCCTGCACAGCACCTTTGTGCACAGTGGCAATGACTCCCGGCACTTGATGTCCTCAAATGTCCACAGAGAGTATACTGGTTGTGCTCAGGTTGTGCTACATCAACAGGGTGCAACTGAGGCTGCAACTAAGGGATGAAACAGCTTTGCAACTGCTGCCCAAGTTTTGTTGATGGGCTGCAACCACCTTGGACACCTCGACACCTTAGACGCAAAACCCCTTGACAACACTCGACACCTGCTCGACACCCTCGACACCCTCGACACCCTCGACACCCCTCGACACCCCTCGACACGGACAAGCTTGGTCCCAGCCTCGACAGGCCTCGACAGGCCTCGACAGGCCTCGACAGGCCTCGACACCTCTATCCCTCGACAGCATCTCGGAACACCCTCGACACCGGGCCTCGACACCTCGACACCAGGGCTCAGGCGGTCTCGGACTGAGACGCGTGACGGGCTGAGAGGTCATCGCTTGGCGCAGCCGCACGTGCCCTACCTTATCCTTAACGCTTATTTTCGCAGATTCGCACACGCACAGGTGGATGGAGGCGTTTTCGGAGCACAGGGCACGGGAGAGTTATGTATGCAGAAACGGAAAGAGATGTGACGGAGTCGGCATCATCTCCGCCGCATCTTTTGGTGGTGATGGTGCTGCTGCTCGCCGCCAGCGCCACTCGCGCCTCCGCCAGCGGAGGCGGCGGCGACGGCGGCGGCGGCGCGCGTGGGGACGAGACCGATGGAGCAGAGTCCATGCGGCGGCGGCGGCGCGAGCGGCGGCGGGTACTGGCGCCTCGCGGCCCGCTCGAGCGCGCGGAATGGGTTGACGGCGAGCGCGGCGCGGCCGGCGAGCGGGCCTGCCCCGACGAGCGAGACGAGGGAGGCGACGTCTCGCGGCTCGCGGAGCAGGCGCGGCTCGTCGGCGCCGGACGAGAGGACCAGCCCGGCCGCGCCGCGCTTGCGCGCCGCGCCGGGCAGCGCCTCGAGGCAGGCGCGCAGGTTCGCGAAGAAGTGGCGGCGCGACGCGGCGTCGCGCAAGGCGGCGGAGTAGCAGAGCTCGAGCTGGAGGCCCGCGGCGAGGACCCTCCGAGCCGCGTGCGGGCGCAGCGAAAAGGGCGGCGCGTGCGCAGACGGGAGGCACACCAGGTCGATGAGCTCGCGCGCGGGCGAAGTGAGCACGCGTTCGAGCACCGCCTCCGAGCCGGGCGCGACGGCGACGACGTCGTACGACCGAAGCGCCTCGCGCGCGCCCGCGAGCGCAAACGC
>NW_005197224.1:0-1459 GCF_000372725.1 Emiliania huxleyi CCMP1516
GCAGCTCGGGCCGCCGGCGCCATCGCCCTCCGCCTCCGCCTCCCCTCACCCTCAGTATTCACCTCGCGCGCGCACGACAAAGTGAGCGCACGTCCCCCTCCTCTCCGTCCACCCCCCCGACGATGCACATCCCGTTCGTTCTCGCGGAGATGGCGCCCGGAGCCCCCACCTCTGCCTCGTGCGACCCTCGAACAGGCGCGTTGCCTCCCATCTCCGCACTTCCCATCTACCCCCACACTGCCACTGCCGCGGACGCGCAGATGCGACTCCCGGTCCCACTCACCTCACCCGAGCCCCGCCGCTGGAGCTACTAGTCCTCGGCCTAAGAGCTGCAGATCCTATGACAAAGACAAGTAGCTCCTAAGTCGAGAGCTGCGGCTCCTGCGACTGCAGCTCCTGGTCTAGCTCCGGCGCCAACGTCGAAGTGAGTCCCGGGTGAGGCGGTAATCTCGAGGTGAGCCCTAGGTGAGGCGGCAGCCTCCCCTTGACAGTTCCTAGTCCGAATCGCGGCGGGGGTCCTAGCTCCTAACCCTTGGAGAGGCGGCAGCCTCGAGGTGAGTCCTAGTAGGAGAGTGGCTGTAGGGTCCTAGCTCCTACCCCTATCTGAGGCGGCAGCCTCAGCTTGAGGTTAGGGTTAGGGTTAGGGTTAGGGTTAGGGTTAGGGTTAGGGTTAGGGTTAGGGTTAGGGTTAGGGTTAGGGTTAGGGTTAGGGTTAGGGTTAGGGTTAGGGTTAGGGTTAGGGTTAGGGTTAGGGTTAGGGTTAGGGTTAGGGTTAGGGTTAGGGTTAGGGTTAGGGTTAGGGTTAGGGTTAGGGTTAGGGTTAGGGTTAGGGTTAGGGTTAGGGTTAGGGTTAGGGTTAGGGTTAGGGTTAGGGTTGGGGTTAGGGTTAGGGTTAGGGTTAGGGTTAGGGTTAGGGTTAGGGTTAGGGTTAGGGTTAGGGTTAGGGTTAGGGTTAGCAGTTGAAGCAGGCCTGCTGCCAGTCGAAGAGGCCGAGGGTGGCGCCCTCCCCCTCGGGCCCGCCGCTGGCGCGGGCAAAGAAGAATGCGTTGTCGGCGACGATGTCGTTGTGGCCGTAGGCGAGCAGGTCGCCTGATGAGGAACGATGAATGGTTCATTCTGAGTCTGATTGTCGTTGTGGCCGTAGGCGAGCAGGTCGCCCTCGGCGCAGAGCCCGGAGAGCAGGTCGGGCAAATCTGCGATCAGCTCGAGCTCGAGGCCGACCTATATACCAATAATAATAATAATAATAGTACTAATAATAGTCTGCGATCAGCTCGAGCTCGAGGCCGACCTAATATAATAATAATAATAACAATAATAGTAATAATAATAGTCTGCGATCAGCTCGAGCTCGAGGCCGACCAGCTGCGCGGGCACGTCCCAAGTGCAAAAGGCGGCGTTGAGGGCCCGACCTCCGACCGTCCTCCGGGCGGAGTGGCGCAGCCCTGCCAGCCCGAGC
>NW_005197223.1:0-1021 GCF_000372725.1 Emiliania huxleyi CCMP1516
TGCTAGTAGGGCACATGTGCATGCGCGTTTGTGCATGTCACATGCACATGCACATGTGCATGTGCATGTGCTCTGGATCCTCTGTGAACAGAGTACAGACATTCCGAACACTCTCTCGGCTGTCGGCTCTCAAGACTCAACAAACAACAATGTGTGAGTGTTGTTTATTGCTCTCTGTGCTTGTGCGCACTTCATCCTTCATGCGAACGGGTGGTGGTGGTGGTTGGGGGGGTGGGGTTATCCCAGCCGCCCGCCGAGCCAAGAATTTACTAAACGAGGGAGAATTCGTGTGCTGACGACCACGAGTGGCCTGCCCAGCTTTGGACGCCTGGTTTCATGATGGCGGAGATGAGGCCGCCCAGGCGCAAGGCCGCGGGCAACGCAAGTCCCACTAGCAAGGCCGCGGGCAACGCAAGTCCCACTAGCAAGGCCGCGGGCGACGCAAGTCCCACTAGCGTGCTCTCCTACCGGCTGGCGCCGGACGTCTCAACAGCGCCGGACAACGCAGGCACCGCTGACGACAACGAGAGCGGTGGTTCACCCTCGGTTCACATGCCGTCAGAGATGATGCACGGGGTGGTGCTCGCAACCCTGATGGTGGTAGGCGTGTACTGCTGGCCGTCTTGACACTGTAAGCCCTACCCCTCCTGATGGATGCTCGGATGCTCACCGCGTTGCGAGTTTTGTGCGCGTGATATGTGCAGAGTGTTTTCCCCCGTGCGGGTGTCCCGTGTTCAGTGCGTTGAAGCCAAACCTGTGTGCATAGCTCTCTGCATACACTCTTCAAAACGAGCAAACATCGACACCGCTGTGCGACTCGTCATATCGCGCCGTCCTATCCCTGGCAGAGGCACTGCTGGTGAAAGCTCACCGCCCGCCCCCTCCAGCAGCCGAGGTAGCACTCCCTCTGCCAGCGGAGGCAGGCCTGTGAGTGTTCGGCGACCTCCACCTCGGAGACGGCGTCGCTGCCGTCCGCCTGCGGCAGCACACGCCTCGAGCCGCCGCGCTCCTCCCCGCTGCT